>NC_085033.1:14037741-14092338 GCF_963692335.1 Osmerus eperlanus | reverse complement strand
CCTCCCCCATCTAGACCAGTCTCTCCCCCCCTCCCCCATCTAGACCAGTCTCTCCCCCCTCCCCCATCTAGACCAGTCTCTCCCCCCCTCCCCCATCTAGACCAGTCTCTCCCCCCCTCCCCATCTAGACCAGTCTCTCCCCCCTCCCCCATCTAGACCAGTCTCTCCCCCCTCCCCCATCTAGACCAGTCTCTCCCCCCTCCCCCATCTAGACCAGTCTCTCCCCCCCTCCCCCATCTAGACCAGTCTCTCCCCCCTCCCCCATCTAGACCAGTCTCTCCCCCCCTCCCCCATCTAGACCAGTCTCTCCCCCCTCCCCATCTAGACCAGTCTCTCCCCCCTCCCCCATCTAGACCAGTCTCTCCCCCTCCCCCATCTAGACCAGTCTCTCCCCCCTCCCCCATCTAGACCAGTCTCTCCCCCCTCCCCCATCTAGACCAGTCTCTCCCCCCCTCCCCCATCTAGACCAGTCTCTCCCCCCTCCCCCATCTAGACCAGTCTCTCCCCCTCCCCCATCTAGACCAGTCTCTCCCCCCTCCCCCATCTAGACCAGTCTCTCGCCCCTCCCCCATCTAGACCAGTCTCTCGCCCCTCCCCCATCTAGACCAGTCTCTCGCCCCTCCCCCATCTAGACCAGTCTCTCCCCCCTCCCCCATCTAGACCAGTCTCTCCCCCCCTCCCCCATCTAGACCAGTCTCTCCCCCTCCCCATCTAGACCAGTCTCTCCCCCCCTCCCCCATCTAGACCAGTCTCTCCCCCCCTCCCCCATCTAGACCAGTCTCTCCCCCCTCCCCCATCTAGACCAGTCTCTCCCCCCTCCCCCATCTAGACCAGTCTCTCCCCCCTCCCCCATCTAGACCAGTCTCTCCCCCCTCCCCCATCTAGACCAGTCTCTCCCCCCTCCCCCATCTAGACCAGTCTCTCCCCCCTCCCCATCTAGACCAGTCTCTCCCCCCTCCTCCATCTAGACCAGTCTCTCCCCCCTCCCCCATCTAGACCAGTCTCTCCCCCCTCCCCCATCTAGACCAGTCTCTCCCCCCCTCCCCCATCTAGACCAGTCTCTCCCCCCTCCCCATCTAGACCAGTCTCTCCCCCCTCCCCCATCTAGACCAGTCTCTCCCCCCTCCCCCATCTAGACCAGTCTCTCCCCCCTCCCCCATCTAGACCAGTCTCTCCCCCCCTCCCCCATCTAGACCAGTCTCTCCCCCCTCCCCCATCTAGACCAGTCTCTCCCCCCTCCCCCATCTAGACCAGTCTCTCCCCCCTCCCCCATCTAGACCAGTCTCTCCCCCCTCCCCCATCTAGACCAGTCTCTCCCCCCTCCCCCATCTAGACCAGTCTCTCCCCCCTCCCCCATCTAGACCAGTCTCTCCCCCCTCCCCCATCTAGAACAGTCTCTCCCCCCTCCCCCATCTAGACCAGTCTCTCCACCCTCCCCCATCTAGAACAGTCTCTCCCCCATCTCTCTCCATCCTCACCAGTGTCCCTGTGTCTCCAGTCCAGCTGACCTGGTCATACATGTATCTGCTCTGGTGGCCTGATCGATCAATACTGCTTCTTTAAGTGTGTGGCTGTATGTGTGTGTGTGTGTGTCAGAACGCGTGTGTGTGTGTGTAGATCAGGTTTCCAGGTGCTACACAGCGATGCAGCTCCCATGAT
The DNA here is from genome assembly GCF_963692335.1 of Osmerus eperlanus. Classification (NCBI taxonomy): domain Eukaryota; kingdom Metazoa; phylum Chordata; class Actinopteri; order Osmeriformes; family Osmeridae; genus Osmerus; species Osmerus eperlanus. Next base: position 14,090,679 of record NC_085033.1, on the reverse strand, counting down.
GCAATGGGGCTGTGGCAGAGCCGTGCTCTCTGGAGGCCTCCCTGACATTTACACCCCACCCAGCTGAGGCTGGCTCGCACGCGCGCGTGTGTGTGTGTGAGAGTAAGTGTGTGTGAGCAGGGAGGGAGGGGGGAGGGGAAGGGAGGCGGATAGGGAGGAGGAGGAGGTCGATGGGAGAGTTATAGGACACCTGCTGGGAGTGCTGAGATGAGTCACTCTCAGCTAGACCCCTGCACCTCCCCTGCCATCACACACACACACACCCTCATCATGGAGATAACCGCACAAACACACAGAGCACAAACCACACCCAGGTCATAAACACACACCGCACACAGGGCCTGGTCCTGATAGGAGGTAGACGCCTGCTTGTCATGTGACCAGTCTAGGGAGGGGCCCAACGCAGGCAACACAGGTAGATAAACACATAAGGGAGTCAGGTGGCTGAGCGGTGAGGGAATCGGGCTAGTAATCCGAAGGTTGCCAGTTCGATTCCCGGTCATGCCAACTGACGTTGTGTCCTTGGGCAAGGCACTTGTGTGTGTGTTACCTCAATGCAAACAGACAAACCCTTGCGTCAGCCCTGAGGATGTTTCTACATCCTCACACACGGAGCAGCACACGACTGCGTGTGTGCGGCACACACACGCACACACACACACACACAAGCGGGTGTGGCTTCTACGCAGGAGAGGAAGCTATTTATAGCTGTGCTTCCTCTTAGGATGACCGCGCGTGAGAGAGAGGGAGATTATAGGTGTGTGACAGAGAGAGATGGTGGGTGTGTGACGGAGGGAGGGTGGGAGAGAGAGGAAAAGAGGGGCAGGAGAGAAAAAAAGGAAGGGAGAGATGGGAAAGAGGGAGAGAAGGAGGGGTAGGGAGAGAGGAAAAGATGGACGAGAGGTATGAGATAAGACGGAAACGAGGGAGAGTGAGGAGAGCGAGCGAGCGAAAAAAGAAGAGGGAGAAAAAAAGGGAGGGAGTGACAGGAACAGGGAGGGGGTGGGTGAGAGAGAGAGAGAACTGACAAACACAAGGTCAGAACACAGGAAGTGAGCCTCTCTGGCTGGATGTCCAGACCTGCTGATCCAGCCCTGTCTGATACTACCGGACACACACACACAGCTCCCCTCTCTCTACCTCCTCCCCTCTCTCTCTCTTCCCACCCCCCCCCCCCCCTCCAGACACCATGCTGTCCATGAGGGGAGGTGTGGGAGAGGAAGGCTGATCTGGGACCAGCTCTGCCCAACACCCAGGTCCAGGTCTAACCTTGTCATGAAGAGGTAAGGTCCTGGAAGTTCCAGAACCTTCTCATGAAGACGGAAGATTCTGGAAGTTCCAGAGCTTCTAATGAAGGCGGAAGGTTCTGGAAGTTCCAGAACCTTCTAATACAGGCGGAAGGTTCTAGAACCTTCCAACTGTTTAACCTTCCGACTTAAACAGTTTGCCTGTCCACCATTTCAGAGCAGAGCTGGGCTGAAAGGGCTCCCTGTCTGCCACCATTATTATGCTAAATTAACCCATTGGCCTGGCCACAAAATGGAGGACTGGAGATACACACACTGATTGGAGCCAGTTTGCGCCGGTGTGCAGGGGTTTTAGCTGGTCTTCCGGACACACACACACACACACACACACACACACACACACACACACACACAGGCTAAATCAACCAGCATGGACCTCATTACCATTAGACGCCATTTTGCGCCCTGTGATTACCAGCCCCTCCCCCGTCTCTCTCTCTCTCTCTCTCTCTCTCTCTCTCACACACACACACACACACCACCAGCACAAACAAACAGAAACATACACATTCTCTCCCTGGATGCAGCCACACATACTTTGGCCCTCCCCCCTCTTGAACGAAAACACACCCCTCCCTGCACTGACCCCTGCCCGGCGCTGGGCCACAGATGCAGGGCTGACTCCTCCCTCTTCCTGAGGATGAAAGGATCTGCAGGGGGAGAGGGGAGTGACAGAGGAGGGGAGGGGGGAGGAGGGGGCGGGGTCAACTAGCTGACATTCCTCAGGCAGCTCATGTTACCACCTCCACAATGGAACGACCCTGCTCTCTCTCACTCCTTCCTCTCCTCCCCCCCACCTAAAACTCTCTTTCCACTCTGTCATACCCAGCTTCGACGCCTCTCTCTTTCTCCCTACTCTCTCTTTCTCCCTACTCTCCTCTCCCCTGCCCGTCCTCTCCCCCCCCCTTTCTCTCCCTCTATCAATTCATCCCTGCCACTCTACCTCTTCTTTCCGCAACTCCTCTCCCTCTCCCCCTCCCCTCTGAAGGCTGCTGGAGACAGGTGAGGTCTCTGTCTTTCTAGAACCATCTCCCCCCAAGCAGATGCAGGCACAGCCTGGACACCTGCACGGTGTCCCACCTGCTGTCCTGATCTGCCTAACAACACCACCAGATCAGCTCTCTGATCAGACGCACCGGCCAAGTACGGTACATGTTTCAGTGGACTATTCCTTTAAAAGGAAACAGAAATAATTAGCGCCCGCACTCGGCCACGCAAGATCGCTCAGGGTTTTGATCTCAGAGGTTATGGAGCGCTCTGATTGGTCACGTGACTGAAGAGAGGGCGCGGCAACAGGTCATGTAAGGAGGCCAACTGGAGGACAGTATCAGGCTGTAGTGATACCAGCTTTGTTCAGGAGATACCAGGACCTCTATAATGCTACCAGCTGTGTTCAGGAGATACCAGGACCTCTATAGTGCTGCCCGCTATGTTCAGGAGATACCAGGACCTCTATAGTGCTACCAGCTGTGTTCAGGAGATACCAGGTGTTCTCCAGTGATACCAGGTGTGTTCAGGAGATACCAAGTGTTCTACAGTGTTAGCAGGTGTGTTCAGGAGATACCAGGTCTTCTACAGTGTTACCAGCGGAGCCGAGACCTACCTGGGTTTCTTGGGGGCCTTGGTCTTGGGCGTGGTGGTCTTGGGCTTCTTCTCCTTGGGCTCTTTGGGGGTCTTGGGTGTTTTGGGAGTCCTGGGAGCCTTGGGCGTCTTGGCCTCCAACTTCTCCTTTGGTTTCTTTTTCGATTTCTTCTTCTTCTCTCCTGGCGATTCCTCCAGGGCCCCCGCCGCGGCCGGGTCCAGATCCATCCTGGACGGATCACTTCCTGCCCCGCCCGCGCCGTCCGCCCCTCCTTCTGCTTTCATCATCATGATCCCTCCCTCGCCCGCTGCCTCCTCCTCCGCGCTCACCTTGGCTTTCTTCTTCTTCTTCTTTTTTGGCTTGGCGTCCGGCTGGGGGAGGGGCTGCTGGTCAGGGCCGGCTGATTGGCTGTTGGGTCCCGTGGTTCTGAGTGTCCAGTCAGGGCCCGGAGACTCTCCTGCTGGCGCTGACGGGGAATGCTGCCAGGAGAGAGGGGGGGGAGATGGAGGAGAGAGAGGAGAGAGAGGGATGGAGGAGAGAGAGGAGGAAAGATTAATTTGTTGATATGCCCTGGCAGAAAAGACAACATAAGGTGTAATAAATAGAAAAAACAAATCACATTCGTATTGTATCAAGATAGTGGAGAAATATCTATACTAGTCACATACATATAGTGTTGCCCACCCCCCGAACACCCCCCATCTCTGTATACGGTCTCTCCACACACACACACACACCTCTCCCCCTTGCCTGTCTGCATCCTTCCTCTCCTCCCTCCTCTCCTCCCCCCTCCCTATCCCCAGTAGAGCAGGCCTGACAGGAAGCACGTTGGCAGCTGTTTGGGGCTTCCAGCTGCCCACAGTCCCAGAAGCAGATGGGGCCCAGGCATTATGACACGAATAAATTATATCCATACTTCAAAACACCCTGGGAGGGGCTGGTGGGAGAGCACCGGGAATGAAGGGATGGGAGGAGGGAGAGCTGGTGGTTTGTGTGTTTATGGACATCAGCATGTTTACTGCAATATGCAACAGCAGCCTTTTATAGGAGAGAGGGAGAGAGGGAAGAGAAGCAGAGGTTGTCTCTCTTGGTTCCGTTTCCACGAGAGACAGAAAGGAAAGACACATGAGAGATCTGCACCGTTTGTGTGTCACTTTTCTCCCCCAGGCCCAGCATCAGTCAAAGAATCAACTTTTTTTGTAGAAACCACATCAAATGCAGCAGGAGAATGCTAATTTCCTGTAAACGGCCTAGCGAGTGTCTCTCTCTCTCTCTCTCTACCCCCCCTCTCTCTTTCTCTCTCACACACCCACACACAGTGCAGCAGACAGATTGGGTGCAGGGTGCATGCCAAACTACAGCAAGGTCACGGAGGATGGCTTCACAGCCCAACCTAGACAGCAGGGAGAGCACAGTGGGAGGAGAGGGGGGGAGGGAGGAGAAGGAGGAGAGAGGGGGAGGGAGGAGGGCATGCAAGAAAGAGAACGAAGGATTGTGGGTATAGATAAGGAGCATAGATAGTGTGTGTGAGAGAAAATAAATAAAGAGAGGAGTGAGGGGAAGAGAGGAGAGAGGGGGAGGGAGGAGAGAGGAGGGGGAGAGGAGAGAGAGGAGGGAGAGGAGAGAGGGGGGGAGAGGAGAGAGAAGAGAGAGAGGAGAGAGGGGGGGGAGAGGAGAAAGAGGAGAGAGGGGGGGAGAGGAGAGAGGGGGGGAGAGGAGAGAGGAGAGAGGGGGGAGAGGAGAGAGACAGAGTGAGTTGGAGGTGGTGCTGCCTCTTTAACAGATAGATGTCTCCTCTTGCCAAGCTTCCCCCGATAATCAATCACATGAATGACAATGGGCCAGAGCTGGTGCACACGCAGCCACACACACACACAGCCAGCCCCACACACACACACACAGCCCCACACACACACACAGGCAGCCACACACACACAGCCAGCCCCACACACACACACAGCCCCACACACACACAGCCAGCCCCACACACACACACACACAGCCAGCCCCACACACACACACACACAGGCTGCATGGCTAATGTGACAGCAGTGGCGGAGCAGAATAGGATCCGGCCGGTGTCGGGTTCCATCCCTCAGAAGGGCCAGAGTGACGTGACGGGTAATCTGGCTCTCCCAGCTAAATACTCCCTGAAGGAGGTAGGAGGGAGAGGAGGATATGGGGAGGAAGGGATGAGGTGATGAGGTGAGGAGGGGATGAGGGGATGAGGTGATGAGGGGATGAGGTGAGGAGGGGATGAGGTGAGGAGGTGAGGATGAGGTGAGGAAGGGATGAGGTGAGGAAGGGATGAGGTGAGGATGAGAGGATGAGTGGGTGAGGAGGGGGAGGAGGGGATGATGAGAGGAGAGATGGTTGATAAAAGAAACCGGCAGGGAAAGGGATGAATTGAGAGGAGAGCGCAGTGAGGAGCAGTAGAAGATGTGACCATGCACACACACACACACGACGGTGTGATGAGCCATCATGCATCAGTCAGTATAAAATAGTAAGTGCTCACATCCAATGTTCCACCACCGGCACCAACCAGGGGGTTAGGACCACAGGGTAGGAGCTAGGACCCAGGAGTTTGGGGTAGGACCCTAAGGTAGGAGGCAGGACAAGAGTTTGGGGTAGGACTCCAGGGAAGGGAGTAGGACCCTAGGGTAGAATGTACGGCCCCAGGAAATTCCTAATCCCCAGAACAGATCTCAAAGCCTAACACCAGTGTAAGCGAGGCATCAAACCAGAAAACCTACACAGTTACAGATTAGTGTGCGAGTACTGGTGAGCATTTCAAAGGGTGAGGGGTTAAAGGGTGAGAACGGGATCTCACCCTCTCTCACACACACACACACTTCAGTCTTTAAACTAGATGACAGCTATGGCCTCAGGACTCGGAACACTCTAGAGAACTATCAGCTCATCTCTTCCTGTTAGACTGGAGTGTGTGTCTCTCTCACACACACACGCACCCAGAGAGACTGACAGAGACACAGCCATACTGCGGTCTCTCCTACTGGTCACTCCTACCAGACCCATAGCCCTGTCTCTCTTACCAGTCTGTCTGTCCTGTCAGACCGCCACTACCAGTTCCTTACTGCAGTCTCTCCTACCGGGCTCTCCTATTGGTCTCTCCTATTGGTGTCTCCTACCGGTCTCTCCTATCGGGGTCTCTCCTACCGGTCTCTCCTACCGGTCTCTCCTACCGGTCTCTCCTACCAGTTCTTCATTGCAGTCCCTACCCATCACCACTACCAGAAAGCATGCAGCAGAGTGGGACAGTAAGAGGTGGAATGTGTGACAGATGGACAGAAAGAGTGATATGTCTATGTAGATCAACAGTGATGGAGAGACACAATGATGGAGGGAGAGAGAGATGGTGGGGGGTGGGGGGGTGGAGTGATGGAGAAAGATAAAGAAATGGAGAGAGTTTGACGGAGAGATGAAAGGATGGATTCATGGAGAGTGATTGAGACAGGTGGATGGAGAGAGAGAGAAAGATAGGGAGGGATGGAGAGAGAGAGGGGGAGAGACAGAGAGAGAATGACTGATGTTATGTAGAACAAAGGTCACGGAGCAGCTTTCCATCAGTGTAGTGACCTTGAGCTGGGGCTTTGAGGAACATGGAGCTGTGTGTGTGTGTGTGTGTGTGTGCGTGTCCATAGCCACATTAGAGAGCAGACAGGGCTTAGAGCAGTTGCCCAGACAGGCACAGCCACCGCAAAAGTGTGTGCGTGTGGGTGCGCATGTGTGTCACAGAGAGGGGGGGTTGGGGGGGGTCTCCTACAACAACAACATCAGATCCACCACAGGAAGCACTCCAGTCCATCACGACCGGCTAACATCCCCAGGCACATTTCCTGAGCCAGGCGGCTCGCTGATAATGGGGCTACCTCCCTCCAGCCAGCCAGCGCACCGAATCAAGCGCACCCAAGCGATGCGTGCGGCTCAACTGTGTGCAACATCTAGGTCACTCGCGTTGGGCAAATTAACTCTGACATCTTAAATGTCAACCACAAAACTGCCTAATCGGAGCGCGCTATAGAAGCCGGATGGGTGTGTGTGTGGGGGTGTCCGCTGGTGAGGAGGAGGACGGGGGGGTGGGGTGGGATGAGCAGAGGAGAGCGGCGATGGTGTGAATGAGAAAGAGGACAGAGAGAGACACTAAGTGCTGGATCTGTGTGTGCTGCCACAGGGCGGCCATTGTCTGTGAATGGGTCAGCAGAGAAAGAAGCTTTGAGCACAAAACAAGCTAATGGAAGCAGGGGCACGTGATGCACACACACACACACACACAGAATAGCAAACACAAGCAAGCACACACACACACAGGCAGCTATTGAGAGCTACTAACCTCCACTCCCCACTGACTTACCCACTCTTCCCCTCCTCTCAATCCCCCCTCTCCCTCCTCCCCTCCCTCTCCCCAGTTCTCTCTCTCCCTCTCCCTCTCGACAGGGCACATCCTGCTGTACACCATTAACTCACGCATGACTCCTCCGAGACAGACTAGGCAAACAGAGAGAGAGAGAGACACACAGAGATGGGGGAAAGAGAGAGAGATGAGGGAGAGAGAAACGGAGAAAAGGGGGGAGAGAAAAAGAGATGGATGTGGGAGAGAAACAGTAAAGGGGGAGGAAGGAAAGAGAGAGAGAGCAGAGGAGAGGGGGAGAGACGTGCTGAGATAGAAGAGACGAGGCAGAAGAGGAGGATCTAGGAGAGAGAGAACGAGAGAGCAGGCAGGCGGAAAGAAAGCAGGCGGGGGTGGAGAGAGATGCTTAGAGAGCAGGAAGGGAGTACTCCCCCTCAGAGAGAGGGGAGGGGAGGGTTAGGAGATTAGCAGTGTGGCGCCGGGGTATTGGGGAGGGCCAGGATATGTAGCAGAGGAAACACACACACCAAACACCCTCTACCCCATACACACGCACACACCTACCCAACACCCTCCACCGAACACACACACCCAACACCCTCCACCCCCACACCTCTCATGAGCAGTCTCCAAAATAACTGTTGTCTATCACACATATTTCCCCCCCACACACACACAAAAGCAAAACAAACACACAAGCAGTGCGCCCGTGTACAACACAACCCCCCCCCCCCACACACACACACAGTTCCACATCAAAGCAGACACTCACCTGAGTGTGAGGCACTTTCTGTTGGGTGGGGGACGACACGTGAGGAGGGGCCCAGGGCGACTGGTTGGGCGGGGAGTTCTGGAGGTGGTGGGGGGGTCCAGCCAGGTGCGTTTGGTTCTGGGAGGGTTGCAGTGCTGCCTGGGCAGGGTGCACCTGCTGCAGCTGCTGGAAGGCCAGGGGTGGTGGCTGCAGCTGCTGCCCAGCTCTGGAGCCTTGCTGCTGGGGAGGGAGCAGCCGCTGGTCCCCTGGGCCACCTGGAACCTCCACGTGGACCAGGGAAGGCCCCGGGGGCCTGGCCTGGGGAAGGGGCCCTCTCTGGGACTGGCTGGGGGGCATGCCTGGGTAGAGCTGGTGGGGGTGGCCGGGGTGCTGGGGGTGGAGCTGGGGGTGAGGCTGGGGCCCACCCGAGGGGGTGGGGGTCCTCTGAGGGGGTACCATGGTGTTGGGGGCCTGGATGGGGACCCCGGGGTAGCCCACTACATCGGGGACCAGGCCGGCGCTGGGGGGCCGAACCTGCTGGGGAGGAGGGGTGCCGGCAGGGTTGACCATCCCCCTCATGGGCGACATGGAGGGGCTGTAGGATCCTTGAGGTGGGGGGGGCCAGGTGCTGGGGGCCGGCCTGGGGCTGGGTGGGGGGGTGCATAGGCTGACCCGTCATCTGGCCGGGGTGGGGGTGGACCGACTGCTGGTGGACCTGGGGGGGGCCAGGGTACCTCTGAGGTGGCCCAGCAGCCCCGGGCCCCGCGTTGGGGGGGTAGCGCTGGGCCTGGCCCATGGCCCCACTGGTACTGCTGTTGGGGGGGTTGCTGGTGGCGGTAAGGCCCATGCCCGGACCCATGCCCGGGCTGCCTCCTAATCCCTGATTGATGTTGGCGTACTGGGGCGGGTAGTGGGCGGGGCCTGGGGGGTACTGGGCGGAGCCTCCCACCGCACTGGGGGGCACCTGCTGGGGCTGGGATTGGCCGTGGAGACCGAAGCCCATGTTCTGGTGGGGGGGCCGTCCGGCCAGCACCTGCTGCTGCTGGGGGGGCTGGCGAGACGGGCTTTGGGGGTAGCGGGGCTGGGTCAGGGGGTCCTGAAGGCCCTGGCGGTGGAGGAACTGCTGCTGGGCCATGGGGGCCCGCATGGGGGGGCCAGGCATGCCCACGTGGCCCATGTAGTGGCTGGGCTCCTGGGCCATGGCCTGCTGGGGGAAGTGGTTGACCCTGGGGGGGGTCTGGGTCTGGCCGTGACCCTGCATGCCCCCGTAGTCGCTCCGCCCCATGTAGCCCCCCATCTGGTGGGCGTGGCCTTGCTGGCTGGCCCCGCCTTGCTGCTGCTGCTGCTGGAAGGGGGGCCGGCCCTGCTCAGGCACCTGGACGGCCCGGGGGGGGGGCCCCCACACGGCGCCCGCGTCGGGGAAGGCCTGCTGGCGCCCGTCGGCGTGCGCCCCCGGGTACACCTGGTGCTGCTGGAGGCCCTGGCCCGCGTTGCCGTGGGGGACCGCCGCGTTGCCGTGGTAACGGGACTGGGCTGCGGCGAGGCCGTTGAGGGCGGGGCCGTTAGCCATCATGCGCTGCTGCTGTTGTTGCTGTTGTTGTTGTTGCTGTTGTTGTTGCTGCTGCTGTTGTTGTTGTCCTCCTTGCTGCTCGTAGGGGGAGAAGGGGTCATAGGGGAGCCCCATCTTGGGCTGTCCCGGGCCGGGTCCTGGTCCTGGTCCGCTGGCCTGGCCCGGCTGGGAGGGGAGGAGGAGGGAGGAGGAGGAGAGGGAGCCGTAGCCCTGGTGCTCCAGGGGCATCTGTTGGCCCATGGCGTTGGCCTGGGCACCCTGGGGGAAGCCACAGTCTCCCAGGCCCTCCAGCCCGTCCGAGAAGAGGCTGGCGTCGTCCCCAAACAGGCTCATCATCCCTGGGTCAGCCATGCTGCCTGCCTGGCTGCCGGGGGGGATCTGCTCGCTCGGGAGGTGGATGTCCTCAAAGCTGCTAAGCCGCTAGCTGATCTGCAGCATGTCACTCCATATTTCCCTAATTCTCTCTGAGAGCGAGAACGCAGTGTCAGGAGCAGGCAGGTGACGAGTCCTGCAGGGCGGGGGAGGGAGGGAGGGAGGAGAGGAAGGGACAGAGAGAGAGAGAAACCGTATTAGCGTTGGAACTTACGTAAGCTGTGGTCAACTATATGTAATCACCCAACCCCCGACCAACCCAGTAAGCAGGCTCTGCAAAGTAGCCCATGTTTAGCAGTTAAATCAGTTGCAACACCACCACCCCCCCTCCCTCCTCCAGTCTCTTTCATCCCCCTCCTCCTCCTTCTCTTCCCCCCCCCCCCCCCCGCTCCATCCCACCTCAGTTTCCATTTGCTTTCAAACAAAAGACTTCTCTCCAACACACACACACACTATACTAAACTCATTGAGTGTTGGTTTGGAGAGGAGCGCAGAGAACAAAGGCTGGTAGCAGGAGTAGGAGCTGTGTTTAAACAGCAGCAGCTGCCAGACCAGCCCAGCAGATGTGAGAATACAAGGAGGCAGCCACCTGCTCTGGCCTGCGTGTGTGTGTGTGTTGTTGGGCAGAAGGAGAAGAATGTGAGCCAGTGTGTGTGTGTGTGTTGTTGTTGTTAGGCAGAAAGAGAACGAATGTGAGCCAGTGTTGTGTGTGTGTTGAAGCAGCCTCTTGTGTTTGGATGGTCTCAGAGTTGTGCAGTGTTTGTTGTTGGGCAGAGAGATGAAAGAATGTGAGCCAGGTTGTTGTTGGAGTGGTTCTCTGTGTGTGTGTGGGGGAGCGTGTGTGCGTGTGCGTGTGTGTGTGTGTATGTGCGTGTCCTCAACCTGCCCGTGTCTTGAGCTGTGTAATCAGATGAGCAGAGGGACTTATGGAGGTGTGTGAGATAAGCCAGGCACACACCCAGCCCTGGTATTGGGTGTCCCAAACTCAACACACGACGGAGGGCGCGTGTGTGTGTGTGCGCGTGTGTACATACGTGTGTGTCTGTCTGAGTGGGGGAGGTGTGCACAGCCTCAAACTTCCCCCACTAGAGAATTCCCCTCCCCCTCTCCTTCCCCTCCTCCCCCCTGTCCCTCCCCCTCTCCTTCCCCTCCTCCCCCCCCCTTTTCTCTCTTCTCCACATGGCCTCTGGCTTCCTGGCAGGCCGGCCCCGTCATCCAATGACCTTTCTCTGCCAGCTCTGGCCCCGGCCACTTCCTGCCCAAACTGCAACTTCATCTGAAGCAGAGCATTAGCATAATAAGGGCCTTGTTGTAAAAGCGGCTCGTCCACAGAGACCCACAGCGGCTCGCCGCAATCTGACCCCCCTCCTGCAGAGATCTGAGCCCCCCTCCACACGGGGAGACCAGAGAAGAGAGATCAGAGGAGAGACTAGGAGGGGGAGAGAGAGGGAGACCTCCGTCAAGTCATAATCTGACCTCCCCGTGAACGAGTTTCTCCCAGAAGGGACGAGACAGGAGGGAGGGGGGGGGGGGTGCATCCGTCCCTGCCCCCCCCCCCCCTCCCCCCCTGGAGATGAAGGGGGGAGGGGGGGAGGGTGCATCCGTCCCCGCCCCCCCCCCCCCCCCTGGAGATGAAGGGGGGGGCTCCCGGCGCTGCTGCCGGCTGGCGTCAGAAGAGGAAGTGGAGACACAACAAGCCGCAGCGCGTGTGTGCGTGTCGACACAGAGGGAGGGAGGTGAAAGAGCTGACTGAAAGAGAGAGAGGAAAGGGAGAGATTAGACTGACAGAGGGGGAGACAAAAGGAGAGTTGAGAGAGAGAGAGAAAATAGGAGAAGAGGGTGTGTGTCAAGTTGTGATGTCACATCCGCAGAAAGCCACAACAGAGCCTGTGAACTCACACACTTCCTGTTTATACTGGTGCATCTAGTACAAATCACACACACAGTGTACTGAGATGCTAACCACAACTCCCTCTACAAGTGCTAGAACCTGAAGTGGAGGAGCTAGTTAGCCAACGCTGAACGCTGAACCAGGCCGGGCTGAGCGTGGTGACAGCCTGGCAGCGAGCAGGAAGAGGAGCCCCCCGCTTCCTTTTCTCTCCGCTGGTCTATCCATCATCAACCTTACCACCCCCCCCCCCCCCACACACACACACACACACACACACAGCCTCTCACACACTCACGCTTTTCCTCACACACTCTCCTTACGTGATCACACACACACACACACACACACACTCGCCCTGCCTCACTCACACACACACACACACACACACTCGCCCTGCCTCACACACACACACACACACTCGCCCTGCCTCTCACACACACACACACACACACTCGCCCTGCCTCACACACACACACACTCGTCCTGCCTCACACACACACACACACTCGCCCTGCCTCACACACACACACACTCGCCCTGCCTCACACACACACACACACACACACACACACACACACACACACACACACACACTTCCTCTCGCACCCTCCTTGCCTCCCCCTCCCTCACTCACACACACACTCCCCCTCTCTCCCTGCTTCTTCCACTCACCCACTCCTCTGTCATACACACACACACTTCCTGCCTCACAACCACACAAGTTGGCTCCTCTGCTCATGGCTCACGTAGGCTCCCCATGACAGCAGACCACATGGGCGCTGGGCGTGAGAGAGAGGAGAGAGAGCGCAAGCAGGAGATGTGCATATATGATCATCACAGAGGGTGTGTGTCTAGACTTAAGGAGGTGGGTGGGTGGGGGGGGGGGGGGTCGCTAGGGGGCCTGGCAGAGCCAAAAGCCGCAAATTTGAATCCCTGTGATGCGATTTGGTGTTTAAGCCGGTAGGCTGACCGTTCACCTAATTCTCCCCGGAGTGACAGCTGTGGTTCAGTGCCCGTGTGTGTGTGTGCGTGTGTGTCTGTGTCAGTAGGGCTACGCCCCAGTTATTATGCGTGTATGGAGCCTGAAAAGTGTGTGTGTGGTGGTTTGATTGAGATGTGAAATATGAGATCGATGAAATGAGCGAGGGGGGAAAAAACTGAGTTGTTGAGGAAAGAACCATGAGAAGCAGAGATGGAGAGAGAGGTGGGAGGTGGAGAGAGAGGAGAGATGGAGAGAGAGGAGAGAGGTTGGAGGTGGAGAGAGTTGGAGGTAGAGAGAGTTGGAGGTAGAGAGAGTTGGAGGTAGAGATGGTGGGAGGTAGAGCGAGGAGAGAGATGGAGGGGTGGAAGTAGAGATGGAGGTGGAGAGAGATGGGAGCAGGAGAGAGGTGGAGGTGGAGAGAGAGAGAGGAGAGGTGTGGAAAGAGGTGGATAGAGGGAGAGGGTTGCAGGGGGAGAGGAGAGGTAGAGAGGTGGAGAGAGGAGAGGTAGAGAGGTGGAGAGGTGGAGAGAGGAGAGGTAGAGAGGTGGAGAGGTAGAGAGGTGGAGAGAGGAGAGGTAGAGAGGTGGAGAGAGGAGAGGTGGAGAGGTGGAGAGAGGAGAGGTAGAGAGGTGGAGAGAGGAGAGGGAGGTGGTCACAGCAGAAGGAGAGAGAGAGGAGGGGATGAGAGGTGAGTTAGAGTGAGCAGTGAGGCATGGCCTAATGTTGGACCACTCAGCAGGGAAGAGACCACCACAGACACCTGCCCCCCCCCCCCCCCCCCCCCCCCCCCACACACACACGACCATCCCTAGGCCAACAGTTCCATCTTTCATCACCAAACGTCGTCCTAAACAATAAACACCTCAATAATAACACATCTCCTTGCTGCCTCTCGTCATCCAGCAGGAGCCAGAGGATAAAACACACAATATAAGTACACCCTGCTCTGCTGAAGGAGCGTGTGTGTGTGTGTGTGTGTGTGTGTGTGTGTGTGTGTGTGTGTGTGTGTGTGTGTGTGTGTGAGAGAAAGAGAGAGAGAGCTGGAAGAGGTGAGCTGCGTGTAGTGGTGTAGTAGGCAACTACTGCGTGTGTGTGTTTGTGTGTGTGTGTGTGATGGGGGTGTTTGGGCTGGGATTTGAGCTCAGAGGGGAGGGGGGAGAGAGGGGGGGAGGGAAAGAAAGGAGGGCGGGGGGAATCTGGGTATTTTACGCTCGGCTGCTTTGTTAATGGACAGGTTTTTTTCTGTGCGGTGGGGAGGGGGCTGAATAACAGGAAGGAGTTCTGTTTATGCAATCTGCTCCGCGCTTCAAACACAGGGGCTTGGTATCTCCTGAAGAATCACTGGCCGAGGCCCCTCGCTGGCTGGGGACGGGAGCGGGGGGGGGGGGGGAAGGGGGCCTGGGCGCGTGCGTGAGACAGAGAGAGCGAGCGATATACACATTGGGAGCTTTGACCTTGACTGCTGGTGAACAGCGCCACCTTGCCTAGTCCTGCCACTAGACAGGACCACGGCTGAATGGACCACTAGAGGCTCAGACACACACACTCTCTACCCCCACACCCCTCCACCAGGAGCCTCTTCCCTCTGCCCCATAGCTGTCACTCACCTCCCCCTCCCTGCTGCCCAGAAGTGTGCAGGTCAGCTTGATGCAGACCAGGAAGAGAGAGAGAGAGTGTGTGTGCATGCAGTCATGCGTGTTGCTATGACACTTGGGAAACGCGATGTGTGTGTGTGTCTGGGGGGAAGGGGGGGGGGTGCTTCCTGTCAAGTCTGTCTGACCCTGCAAGAGGGGGGAAAGAGGAGGACGAGGGAGAGAGGGGATCAACCGAAAGTAGAAAAGGTAGGAGGCAGGAGACACAGGAAAACAGAAGCTATAAAGGAGAGAGACAGAGAGAGGAGTGGAGAGGGAGGAAGAAAGAGGAGTGGAGAGGGAGGAAGAGAGAGGAGTGGAGAGGGAGGAAGAGAGAGGAGTGGAGAGGGAGGAAGAGAGAGGAGTGGAGAGGGAGGAAGAGAGAGGAGTGGAGAGAGGGAGGAAGAGGAGTTGAGAGAGAGAGGAAGAGAGGGAGAGGAGTGGAGAGAGGGAGGAAGAGAGAGGAGTGGAGAGGGAGGAAGAGAGAGGAGTGGAGAGGGAGGAAGAGAGAGGAGTGGAGAGAGAGGAAGAGAGAGGAGTGGAGAGGGAGGAAGAGAGAGGAGTGGAGAGAGGGAGGAAGAGAGGGAGAGGAGTTGAGATAGAGAGGAAGAGAGGGAGAGGAGTGGAGAGAGGGAGGAAGAGAGGGAGAGGAGTGGAGAGAGGGAGGAGGAGAGAGGAGAAGAGGGAGAGGAAGAGAGGGAGAGGAGTGGAGAGAGGGAGGAAGAGAGAGAGGAGAGAGGGAGGAAGAGAGGGAGAGGAGTGGAGAGAGGGAGGAAGAGAGAGAGGAGAGAGGGAGGAAGAGAGGGAGAGGAGTGGAGAGAGGGAGGAGGAGAGAGAGGAGAGAGGGAGGAAGAGAGGGAGAGGAGTGGAGAGAGGGAGGAGGAGAGAGAGAGGAGTGGAGAGAGGGAGGAAGAGGAGTGGAGAGAGGGAGGAGGAGAGGGAGAGGAGTGGAGAGAGGGAGGAGGAGAGACAGAGGAGTGGAGAGAGAGAGAGGAGTGGAGAGAGGGAGGAAGAGAGACAGGAGTGGAGAGAGAGAGAGGAGTGGAGAGAGGGAGGAGGAGAGACAGGAGTGGAGAGAGAGAGAGGAGTGGAGAGAGGGAGGAAGAGTGGGAGAGGAGTGGAGAGAGGGAGGAAGAGGAGTGGAGAGAGGGAGGAAGAGGAGTGGAGAGAGGGAGGAAGAGGAGTGGAGAGAGGGAGGAAGAGGAGTGGAGAGGGAGGAGAGAGAGGAGTGGAGAGGGAGGAGAGAGAGGAGTGGAAGGAGGAAGAGACGGAGACGAAGGGATGAGGCGAGATGCGTAGAGCGAAGCACAGGAAGGAGAGAGAGAAAGAGAGGAGAGCAGAGGCAAAAGGGAAGTGGAAGTGTGTTTGTGTTCCCACTCCTCCTGTCGGCTCGATAAACACCTCCCATGTTCTCCCTGTGTGAGTGAAGACCTTCCCTCACCCCTCTCCCCTCCCACTCCCTCCGTGTTACCACCGCTCACGAGACTTGTGGTTCAACCGTCCTGTTGTTTTCATACACGGTCGGCCTGTTATCTCTCAGCACTACAACGGAACACCCCCGTAGAAAAGCACCTGGTCAAATGTGACCGTTCATCTAAGAAAGGCATCGGAACTGCTGTGCTATAGCCCGTGACCAATCAGAAGCAAGCATGAGTAGCTATCCCACCTGTAACCCCACCCCCAAACAAACACACACACAAACCAATAACAGCAATACCCTATCAATCAAAGTGCTCAACCAATTGGATCAATAGATTGACAGCTTCCAAGGCTAACAGTCATAGTTCAAATAACCCTCCCCCCATCACACGCACCTTTTATAAATCAATTACAGGAGCCAGGAGGACTACCTCAGGGTCAGGACAGAACAGAGGACCAATGCCCCGAAGGACTGTGGTACGGGGGGAGGTAGAAGAGAAAGAGGCAGAGGAGAGGGAGGGAGGGAGGCAGCGGAGAGGGAGAGAGAGAGAGAGAGGCAGAGGAGAGGGAGGGAGGCAGAGGAGAGGGAGGGAGAGAGGCAGGGAGTGAGAAAGGGTGGGAATGAGGCAGGGAAGGAGAGATGTTACCCAGCCATTGTGGGTAGAATCATGGGGTGATGATGGAAGGGGGAAAGGAGGAGTCGAGGCGGCAGAGAACAGGAAGAGGCAGGAGAGGAGGTGAAGTTGGTGTTGGAGGCCCGGGGGGGTATTACAGGTGTTGATACACAGACTCCAGGTGGAACCTTGGCACTGCAACACTCTGGCTGGGCTTAAAGAGCCCTCTGCTTCATAGACAGAAACACACACGCTCAGACACACAGGTTAAACAAGAGCAGATACACACACGATGTGTGGGTGAAAGCAGATGGGTAGAAATCATACGAGATGTTATATTAAAAACAAAAACAACGTCTGCACTGTGTCATCTGACAACACCATGAACGAACCTGCTAGACTCACCTACCTGCCTGGAACTTTTCCAAGACAGGACGTCCAAGGACATCCACACACGTAATAATACATTTACATTTAGCAGACGCTCTTATCCAGAGCGACTTACAGTAAGTACAGGGACATTCCCCCCTGAGGCAAGTGCCTTGCCCAAGGACAACGTCAATTGACACGGCGGGGAATCAAACTGGCAACCTTCAGATTACTAGCCCGACTCCCTCACCGCTCAGCCATCTGACTCCCGTACACCAATACACCACTTGTACGGGACAACAACACCGCCTCTCCACCAGCAGCAACAGCCAATCAACCTCCACCGTCAGCCACAGAACTACAACAAACATGGCCGCCCGGGTGAGTTAGGCTCCCTGGCAGGTATCCCATATCACCTCCGGTAGGACTGAGGTAGTCTCCAACCACATCAACCATTTATTTTACTGCCTCTTATGTACCGGTAGATATGGGGGGGAAAAAACGGAT
The DNA here is from genome assembly GCF_963692335.1 of Osmerus eperlanus. Classification (NCBI taxonomy): domain Eukaryota; kingdom Metazoa; phylum Chordata; class Actinopteri; order Osmeriformes; family Osmeridae; genus Osmerus; species Osmerus eperlanus. Next base: position 14,073,312 of record NC_085033.1, on the reverse strand, counting down.
AAACGCTCCAGGCTCAGCTCTTTCTCTGTTAAAAAGACAGGTGGACTACACAGGTATAGGCAGTATGTTATCTGGTTGTTTTAACTCTCTACCCGTGAGTTTCAAGCAGGTACTGATAAATGGGTTTAAGCTTTCATCGTGCTGTTGCGTTTGTAATGGGGAGGGGGGGGGGGGGGGGTCTTCCGATTGAAGCATTTCTGATTCGCTCTGTACTGTGGGGACTCAAACTCTGTGTCCATCCGTGAAGCGAAAGACAAATCTCACTTTGAGACGCATCGTATCGTCCAGCTAATCTTGGAAGGCTCGTCTTTCTCTCTCCAACTTCCTTCGACTACAGCTGCATGTCAACAGCCTGTCCTCACCTCTTCTTGTGCATTATCCTACTTAAATACATGGGGAGAGCCCTTCGAATCGGTTTCACCATGAAGAAATGGAGCACGGAGATTAGGAGTCAGCGGTAGACTATTGAGATTCAGCCACAGGCAGGGGGAGGTGGGATTACAGGGATGTCTAGAATCAGGTCAGGAGAAAGGTAAAACGTTGCACGAGTAGTTGCCTGTCTGGCTGAATGTTTCTGCCCAAGATCCACATCACAGAGCAGGTGACACTGACTAGACTAGACACACAGACCAGACCAGACACACAGAACAGACTAGACTAGACACACGGAACAGACTAGACTAGACACACAGACCAGGGACCCTTCAGTCTGATTAGCTGAAAACGTGTCCGTAACATTTCCATCCTGTCTAGGATGAGTCAACGTGACAGAATGGACATAAAATCAGTCTCTTCAGATGAGTACATAGGTTGTAAGTGACGCAAAAAGTTTAACCACATTAGTATCCCCTCCCCCATCTAGAGATATCTAGCACCAGACTTAAAATCTACCGGTTATCCATCTCTCTCAACCATAATCTACTTTAACTGACACAAACCAGGCTTTTCCTACCTACGGGCCACAGGCAGGGACTCTACATGCAACTGGTGGGGAGGTTGAACGTCTAACTACCCACAATGCACTGCTATCCACATTATCCAAATAAGGGAGAGGAGGGAGCTAAACAATGCTTTATTTTCACAGCAGGGACAATATGGCAGTGTTAACTAGGGCCCCTAGTGTTCTGTCTCCCCCAATAGGACTGCACTGTCTTAACTGGTCAAAATGGCCACATCTGTTTTTTTGTTTTCTTCTTCCCCCCCCCCCACCCCCCTTTGTTTCCCCCCTCAACTGGCCCTCTTTCAAAGCTTTTAAAAAGTTTAGCCTAGTTTCCGCACCGCTGTCCCCTTCTACTCCAGGGAACACGCTACAGAGTTGGTTTATAACGCAGCCATTTCAGATCTAGCTAGGAGCACCGAATTTAAAACGATATAAAAGAAGATTTGTAAACAGTAACGATATAGGCTACAGTCAAGTTAAATGGTTTGGAGTGGGGTGAGCTATCCATACGTTCCATCTTTAACCGTTTAAAACGCACCATGATCTGCAATATGGAGTTGCAAACGTACACAATTAAAGAGAATACAAGTAGGTTAACTTTCCGTCACAGGCGAAGGTAGCCACGTTGAACCAGCAATCCCAAGGTCACAGTCAGACTGTGCAGTTATATGAACTTTATGATAGGGATAGAGATTTACAAAAATCATACCGTGCCAATGACAAAAGTCCACGAACACATTTCACAAGTATTTATACTTCAGACTTAAATGTTTTATTACTTGAATGCAGAGGTGGAAAAGCGACGGAGGACGTTTTTGGTACAACAGAGGCACAGCTTGCAACGACAACAACAACAAAACTTGTTCGCACCGACTTTTTGAACACAGCCCCATCTTCAAGCAGGCGCAGTTTCTAAGATGGAAAAAAGTACCTCAGTAACCACAATAAAGGTTAGACGAGGAGTGAAGCCACAATAGTGAAAAACATCTGTTAACTTCGCCATACCCTGGGCCTATTATCTGCCGGCGGAGTGGCCCGACACATTAGAAGCTGCCATCTTAGGTTAGAAACTACCCCGGCGGCGGAGGTGGCAAAAGCGGTAATATTTTAAGAGATACTCGGTTGTTGAAGCACTCACAACTTAACGAAGTAGACCCCTTTCGTCTCAGCGAACAGTTTTTTTTAAAGGTTTAGTTCAATCATAACCAAAAACTTAGAAAAAAAACGCAAGACGTATAGTTGCGGGTACCCATAATGCGAGTTGAACGATTAGAAAAGCATAATGGAGAGAGCAACACGGTCGGGAGTGTATTCCAACTTCGCTTGAAAAAGAATAATCGGTTTGAGTTGGGTGGGGGGGGGGAGACCGCGGCAGGTGTTTCTAAATCGAATTTAACGGATGGACCGGAGGGGGGCACAAAGTACCTTGAAACAAAGTTACTGCGGACACCATGTTTCATTATAAACAACCAGTCTTATCTAACTTTAAAACGCGGAAACGAATGAAACAATAAAGTGCACCCAGTTTGCTGTTGCGCATTACAAGAACTGTTTCCCTCTACATCCCACAAACAACATGCGCCATTAAAGTAGCCCTTAGCACACAATTAGCCTCCTTACAGCTAGTTGAAAGACAATGAAAATGATGATACAATGCTACAAGCTAAACTTCTCCTCTACTAATGCCTATGGGCCACTACCAACAAGCTAGCAGGCTAATTAGCCATGCTACCAAGCATTACGCACGTTTCGGACGGAAACGCACAACTCACCGTAGGTAATTCCCAACTAGGGAAAATGCCCCAACAGTGAGAAATGGCGAAACTGAATTTAGATTTTTTTTTTTTTTTTACAAACTTTGGAAATTATCTTTGGACAATCGAGGAGAAAAAACAGATGGCTCCGCAAATGACCGTCTGGCCTCGCGCACCCCGTCCCCCGACACCCCCCCCTCCCCGTCCAACAACACTGGACAGTCGACTTATCATCCCGTAGCTGAACAGCCCATTTCAATTAAACACTGTCGATTCATCATGCGAATGAACTCAACACGTATACTTCATAACTTGAACGCTTATCGTAAATCTTGCCACAATATATGCCCTCTATTTTTTTTTCAAAGACTGCGCATCCAAAGGGAATCTCCCTCGCGCTAGCTAGCTCTCATTCAGCTCGGTCAGTGACTCACCTCTACGTTCGAGCCACCTCGTGTCTCTAGCCCAACACACACAATTAGCTAGCTATGCCAAGCTAACAAAATCACATACTTTAGTGTTGTACAACAAATAAAACAAAAGTGCAAGTTTAACATTGTTTTACAATTCAACAAGTTGCACATGTGTGCCTTACTATATTGTGCGATCTCCGCGTTGGGAAATATTCTTCACTTGGGGAAAACTACTCCGGACCCGTTCAGTTCAATGCAGCGGGTGGCGAGCTAGCTAGCTAAACTTGCTATATACTTAGCTAGCTAGCATTACAGCATGGTATCTGGTAGTAAGCAAGTCTACGCTCAATGAAATGTTCACAAAATGAGATAAAAAGGTACAGAGTGACAAATTTCCTCTTTTTCATAAGCTTTCACAAAAAGTTTTTCAATTAGATCAGTCCCAGTTAAGAAGCAAATTTGCGTGGGGATTAAAAGTCGACTGCAGAAAGTATGAAACTCGCTCTAAAAAGGTTAATGTGGCAAATACTTGCCAGGTAGTTTATCCGTGCAAATACAAAAAGCTACCTTATCTAGTTTCCCTTTCGAATCAAATTTCTACGAAGCGAATGCGTCCTCTAACCATTCAATAAACCAATCCTCGCTTACCCAACAAGCTTGGTCAGTTCGGGCTTTCTCAAATTAACTCCCGTTAATATCTCCAGTAAAATCCTTCGTGGTCCGTGTATAAATAAAGAAATTCAAGTTGTAATATATTGTTCGGCGTGTAGGTATCTCGTCCTCGCCGACTCTGTCTTTCTCCTTTGTGTTAATTTCACTCAATTCGAGTTTAATCCGATCGATCCCGGCGGTCGCGTTCTCGAGTCCTCTCCTCCAGACATCCACTCACCTTCTACGGGCAGGGGGCGCGTTCACATTGCTCCATGGATAAACATGCGTGCGCGTGAATGACCCTGCTGGGCTGTGACGCTTTTATTTCTCATTTATTTTCTCATATAGAATAGACGCGATTAAAGGAACACACATCATTTACTTAGTTTAGTGTGAGTTTTCATTCGGTCTTGTTACTTGCTCCGTTTATGGTATGGATAGCGTGGTGCTGGGCAAAACCTCTGAGAACATATAGTGAAAAGAATCGTAAAATATGATGCATGGACATTTTTATTCAATACTTGTGTTTGATCTCAGTGATTATAGCAAATATAAACTCAGTAACATTTCCAATATCCGATAACTTTACCTCGGTTCCCAACACAAACTTTATTTCATTCATTTTCACTGCACACTGATTCTAAACTAGCTTTATAAGTGTTCTCTAATAATGTACAATTATTTACCAGATCAGTGCTTTTCCCCCACCAAATACAAAATTGTGTCTTCAAAGGTATTTAGAATGTATAGGCATATATAACAAACACATCTACGGTTCGTTGTATGAACAGATATTCCAGCCGCTGAAAACGCACTGGTTTGCGGTCCAGATGTGAGAACTCTTCTGCACGGACGAGTAAAAACCTCGCACGAGATCTCGCACTGATTTTTTGACACGCGTGCATGATGATGTAGCCTTCACAGCTGGGCCCCTGGATATGCGCGCGCCGCGCGGGGACCAACACTGGCGGGCCTCCCCGTGGATTCCACAGGAAAAAATGAATTTTACCCCAAAGATACAGGTGAAATCAAACACTAAGTTAACCTCAAAGTATGAGATGATCCATTTAATTTAATTTCTCAAAATCCCTGATACGTGTTTTCTGAGATATAGACGTAAGTAGCCCCACTTAGAGAAGAGTAGTCTGCTCGGGAACAGCTCACCGTACAAAAGTAACCCGGATGTCCCTCGCGCGGCCATTAATTTGCTTATCATAACAACCTGCCCCAGGAGTACAGCACTTAAAGACACAGGCACCATCTTTCTCCCGTCCCTGTCCTGTCCGCCATCTGTACGGTTTCCTTTCCCTAAATAGATTTAAACAGGAAATAATTCTTTCGATAGACAATAATCTATTCGGTGGCTTTCTAGAATGATGTGTTTGTAGGCCTACCGACTAACCGTGACGAAACAGCCCCGTTTCATAATCTGTTTCATTAAAGGCCTCTCGTGAAGTTTACAGCTCAGAAAATATAGGTCACACGCAGAAGTAAACCAGTTGATAACGGCCATGTCAACTATAATAAGTCACGAAGGTGTGTTGTTTAAACGAATACTTTCGAAAAACGAAAAGAAAACCATGAGGGCCACTTTCTACAACACACCATAACTTGAAATGCTTTTTGCACTGCATTACAAAATGGCATCTTGTACATTTGTATTTTTTGTAATATTTGTATTTTTATATTGTAATTTACGGCAATTTATATTTTATTTTATATTTAATTATATTCTAATCCCACTTAGTACTGCTAGTTTATGTACCCTTAGTATAGATAGTCCACATATTTAAATTTTAGGTATATGTTTATTGTATGCACCTTCCTGCCAAAGCAAATTCCTTGTCTGTGCAAACTTTCATGGCGAATAAATCCCATTCTGATTCTGATTCTGAAACTGTGGGCCTCATTGGAGCCATCAGAATATAATTTCAGAGCTCAACTATTGGCAAGTTTACCAAGTAATAAACACGCCTGTTATCATTCTAAAGTCATGCCTGCCAAATACAAGACTAAGGTTTACTATTGATTGTCTCTATGAACTAGTCAGTATTCTTGTATCGGCTACAAGAGAACATCTAAAACCCCAGTTAAATCTGATTGTTGAACATATCTGATTATTATCCACGTTAGCCCACAAAGCTGTGTACCAGTGGCCAATCAGGCACCATACAGAAAGCAGTGTGCGCGTGTACTAAGGTTGTTGGCATGCGCCCTACCTCTCATTATGGTATTAGGCAACAGGGTGTGTGTAAGTGTCCGCTATGAACTAACCCACCATTACCTGAGGATTCCAGAGTCTAGGCAGCTTGGCAGACGATGGCATGCGTACGTGTTTCAGGTTTCGCTTTGTATCAATGAGGAAATCAAAAGATAGAATACAGTAATGATGATTCAGATATAATTGATTCATTCATATAGCAACACAGACACTCAGATAAATCACTGTAGGGGTGGCGGCAAAAAATATCAACTCTTGGAAAAAAAGAAAGTTCAATACAAAAAAAGCAGTTTCGAAAACATTTAAAACATTAGTTTTTCTTCAATTCCACATGACCATCCGATGACTTTTTGAGTTTAGAATGTTTTATTATAGTTTATTGTGATAGCATTTTCATTGTTTTTTTTGTTTTTTTTTAAAGAACCAACACAGCAATAACGTCAAAGGGTGGGGTGGATTGGGGTGGGGGGGTGGGTTGTCATAGAGACACTTCCTGGTTTGGCTTTCCCCCTGCCCCTCCAGAACACAGACTAGATGTTAACCATGATACCTACCAACAGAACACACTGGCAAGCAAAGGAACCTCTGCAGACTGCATGTAAAAACAACTATCCAGAAGAGAAACTAGATATAGTTATATATATATATATATATGTATGCATCTACGTATGCATGCATATATGCAGGCTTGTATGTATACGAGTATAAGCTTGTTTCGAATGTGTGCGTTTTTCCCCTCTGAACGTGTGTGAACGTGTGTGTTTGTGTGTCATTAACATGTGAGAAGGGGTTTCTGTGTGTGTGTGCATGTATGCGAATATGCATATTAGGTACTGGAATGACTCCTTTCGAAACCTGATGTTCAGTACCCCCCCTCTACATGCTTTCTTGCTGTTCCAATCTTTTCGTTAAGGCAAACAGCTGATCTATTTTTTTCCAGAGCAGTGGCTATCAGATTCTGGTGTTGTGGCTAGTAGAAACATAGATAAACAAAAAATTTGGCATTAAAATAGATAAATGCAGACTATTGAGCCAAAGTTTCTATACAGTCACAGCGGATCTAGGGCAGAGAGAGGCAGATAAAATGGAGGGAGAGAGGGAGGGGCTGGAAGGCTGATGTCAAGACAAACTAAAAGTATATAAAGTAAAATATCATAAAATTATGTCAAAGCAAGGTTTCCTTTTTTTTTTGCAATACTGTTGCATTTTCAAGCTCTACTCGTAAAGAATGGATTTCCCAGCAAATTCATCAAAGAATTCTAGCTTGGTCGACAAACACCAAAAGCAAGAAAGGAGAACTATATATACACAGAATGTGACTGATAAATACAGAATTAAAACAGTCCAGATGTTTTTTTTGTCCTTCTCCTTGCATCCTCTTCATTTTAAACACGGCCATCCCGCTCCACACAGTTCCCCACTTCGCATTCTTTTTTTCCTTTTTATTATTTAAACTTCCGGAGGTTCACCACAGTTTTCCCAAAGCACTTTACCGACGTGAAACCGATTAAAATACTATAGATTATGTCATTGTAGTGTTACATACAATTCAACTTTTTTTTAAGTCAAAAATGAGCAAACAACATCCTTAAACTGTGGAAGAAGGGAGGAGGAGGAGGAGGAGGAGAGAGAGAGGGGGAGAAAACAGGAGGAGAAAACAAAACAAAAAAACAAACAGCAAAAAACAAAACCATGATCTGAAACTGTCAGACAGATGAACAGGTAGATATGAGTCCAGTCCAACAGCTTCCTGCCTGCCCTGTGACAATAGTGACTAGGAACTCTACTGCACCACCTTCAACACAGACAGGCTCCAAAGCTCTTACAGAGGGAGAGGGAGGGAGGGAGATCATGGGTCTGGGCTGCCTCTAACACCTGTGTTGGGTGTGTTCGCTTGCTTGTTTGCTTGCTTGGTATTTAGACTGACATCCATCTAGCACAACTATTAGATTCCCCATGGCAACGCCGTGGGGGGAGGGAGGGGTTAAGAAAAATGTTAGTGAGCCCATCCAGTCCAATAGAAACACAGAGGGGGTGGGGCGGGGCAGGCCGGAGGGGGGCAGGGCAGGCCGGGGGGGGGGGCGGGGCAGGCCGGAGGATGGAAAAACAGGAGATGGTGGTCGGGGAGGGAATGGGGGGGGGGGGGGGGGTGGTTCAGCAGCAACCCCCGCCGGCCTGTTGCCCCCCCTGGGAGCCGGAGAGCGTAGAGTTGGTGGCAGCGTGCTGGGGTCCGATCTTAATGCCGTTAGCCTGCGGACACAGAGAGAGAAGAGGAGAAAGCGGCCATTAGTCAGAGAGACCGTGGTGGTTGTGGCCCAGGTAGGAGTCTGAGTCTGGGGTAGCGTTGGGAGGGCGGGTAGGGTGGTCTGGACGTGGCACATTACAGAGCTGATTAATACCGCGAGGAGGAACCACAGCCTGGCTCCTGTTTGGCTTCAAAACAGTAACCACGCATGCATGCATGCGCACACACACACACACACACACACACACACACACACACACACACACACACACACACACACACACACACACACGAGAGCCACTTTCATCAGTGGTCCTTTGATCTTGGCAGCCCTTCAGTGTTTGAGAGGCGAGGCTGAGAGGCTGGTGAGCCAGAGAATTGAAGGCAGGGAGGCTGAGAGAATAAGAGGCTGGGAGGCAGAGAATGGGAGGCTGGGAGAATAAGAGGCTGGGAGGCTGAGAGAATAAGAGGCTGGGAGGCAGAGAGAATGGGAGGCTGGGAGAATAAGAGGCTGGGAGGCAGAGAGAATAAGAGGCTGGGAGGCAGAGAGAATAAGAGGCTGGGAGGCAGAGAGAATAAGAGGCTGGGAGGCAGAGAGAATAAGAGGCTGGGAGGCAGAGAGAATGGGAGGCTGGGAGAATGAGAAGCAGTGAGGCAAAGAGGCAGTGAGGCAGAGAGGCAGGCGATTGTCCCTCCGCTGTGCTGCGCGAGGCCTGCCTGGCGAGAAGGCAGGTCAGTAGCTGCTCTTAAGGAGACTGCTGTGCTCCAGAGCAGATTTATAGAGTTAAGAGGAGGTGGAGGGCTTCTCCGCCTGCCAGCAGAGGGGATTCTGGCCAGGGCTTCCCCACTCGTCAGCTGATGTGGTTTGGACCGGGAGCCCGGCCACGTTCTGTCTTTTTTCACTCGTTCCTACAACAGTAATAAAAAGCAGCACGCCCAATAGCTGCTGAGGGGCTCGCCTCCTCTAGGCCTCTCTGGCTGGCTGGCTGGTTGCCTGGCTGGCTGGCTGGATGATGGGGGCCGTGTGGGATGTGAGGAATTTATGTGCTGGCAGGGTGCCAGGGGCAAGCAGACAGGGAGAGAGAGGGGAGAGAGAGGGGGAGTGAAGCAGAGAGAGAGCTTGAAAGCGGAAAAGACAGGAGGGAGAGAGAGAAGGATAGAGCGGAAAAAAGAGAGCATAGCGGCCAGGAAAAGAGTTGGTAGAGAGAGTTAGAGGGAGAATAAGACGGAGAGGGTGGGTTGGGAAAGTTGTTCTGGAGAGAAGGAAGAGGGAGGGGTGAAGGGAGAAACGGAGGAGCGCAGGGTGGAAGTTTTGTTTGGCTCGGCGTGGTGGAACCTGCTCTACTTTTCTCCCCTCCCTCCCTCCGCTCTCTCTCTCGTTTTCTCTGAGGGCAGACGGAGTGTATCACCACCACAAAAGAACAGGGGCCCCGCCTCCGCCCCCCCCCCCACCACCACGAGAGACGGAGAGAGAGAGAGAGAGAGGGGGGGAGAGAGAGGGAGTTGGAGAGAGAGGGGGAGGGATAGAGGAGAGCGAGGGAGTTGGAGAGAGAGAGAGAGAGAGAGAGAGGGAGGGGAGGGGGAGAGAGGTGGAGAGAGAGGGAGAGGAGAGAGAGGGAGTTGGAGAGAGAGAGAGGGAGAGAGAGGGAGGGAGAGAGAGAGAGAGGGAGAGAGAGGGAGGGAGAGAGAGAGGGAGGGAGAGAGAGAGGGGGAGGGAGAGAGGGGAGAGAGGGAGGGAGGGGAGAGAGGGAGGGAGAGAGAGGGAGTTGGAGAGAGGGGGGGAGAGAGAGAGACAGAAAGAGAGAGAGACAGAAAGAGAGGAGAGGGGGAGGGGGAGAGAGAAAGGGAGGGGGAGGGAGACAGAGGAGAGGGAGGGGGAGAGAAAGTCTACTTGTTTATTAGAGCAGAGGACCCGCGGAAACAAACAGCAGACAGGAGGGCCGTGGGCGATACACCTCGCCTCCCCCAGGGTCGCCGTGGGCGATACACCTCTCCTCTGCCAGGGTGTGGCCGAGCGCTCCAACACTCTGCGACGCTACCTTGCATTTCTACCTTCCTCCCTCACTCCTTCCTGAGATCTGACACGGGACAGGTGGTCAGTAGTTGCAGGGGTCTGCTGGTGCATCATGCTGTTCTAGTGTGGTGGTCAGTAGTTGCAGGGGTCTGCTGGTGCATCATGCTGTTGTAGTGTGGTGGTCAGTAGTTGCAGGGGTCTGCTGGTGCATCATGCTGTTCTAGTGTGGTGGTCAGTAGTTGCAGGGGTCTGCTGGTGCATCATGCTGTTGTAGTGTGGTGGTCAGTAGTTGCAGGGGTCTGCTGGTGCATCATGCTGTTGTAGTGTGGTGGTCAGTAGTTGCAGGGGTCTGCTGGTGCATCATGCTGTTGTAGTGTGGTGGTCAGTAGTTGCAGGGGTCTGCTGGTGCATCATGCTGTTGTAGTGTGGTGGTCAGTAGTTTCAGGGGTCTGCTGGTGCATCATGCTGTTGTAGGGTGGTGGTCAGTAGTTGCAGGGGTCTGCTGGTGCATCATGCTGTTGTAGTGTGGTGGTAGATAGTTGCGCAGGCCTGTTTGGTGTACAAGCCTGTTTGTGTGTTGTGGTGGTATATAGTTGCCTAGGTCTGCTGGTGTATCGTGCTGGTGTATCGTGCTGGTGTATCGTGCTGGTGTATCGTGCTGGTGTATCGTGCTGGTGTATCGTGCTGGTGTATCGTGCTGGTGTATCGTGCTGGTGTATCGAAGTGTTAAGCAGCTCTGTGACAGAATGATTACCTCGTTGTTGATATCGAAGACCCCCTCCTGGATCTTCTCATAGATCTCCTTGGCTGTGTTGATGAATGCCTGGGAACAGAGGAGAGACGGAGAGAGAGAGACGGAGAGAGAGAGACGGAGAGAGAGAGACGGAGAGAGAGAGACGGAGAGAGAGAGACGGAGAGAGAGAGACGGAGAGAGAGAGAAGAAAAGGAAATGGCTACATTAACAAAGCAAGCCTGTTCATCTGCGAGCACAGAGATGGACCTTGTAGAAACTTGTGTTTGAAAGGCATTACAAATAAGATTTGTTACACCGCAAACTCCAGCGCTCTGGCTTGACATATTAACTAAGTGCGCTCGCCGTGAAACAGTGGCGTGGTCTCGTTGAGTAAATAAGCCCGTTAAAGAGTTTAGAATGAAGTGGCATTAGTCCATGAGCCTCTGGCTTTCAGCCACAGAAAATAAATCTACATGTTATTACACAAACGGGCACTCGCGCGCACACACACACACGCTGACGGGAGTGATAATGGATGGCGTGTGAGATAAGGCCTGGTGGGTAGGTGCCAGGAGGGGATGCTGGACTGGGCCGAGGGTGGAGGTGTTGGGGTGTAGGAGCTGCTTGTGGATGGGGCCCCTGGTCTCTTCTTCACACTGGAGAGAATGTTAAACAGTAACAGCTGTGTTCCCTGAAGGTTAGCGCCCCCAGCTGGCGAGCGAGGTCAGGACACCAGCACCTGTCTGACATGCTGACACAGGAGCTGGCTCACGGTGAGTGTGCGGGCGGGGTGTGTGTGTGTGTGAAGCGAGTATGGTTCCCAGAGTGTGTGTGTGTGAAGCGAGTGTGGTCCTCAGAGTGTGTGTGTGTGAAGCGAGTGTGGTTCCCAGTGTGTGTGTGTGTGAAGCAAGTGTGGTCCCCAGAGTGTGTGTGTGTGAAGCGAGTGTGGTTCCCAGAGTGTGTGTGTGTGTGTGAAGCGAGTGTGGTTCCCAGAGTGTGTGTGTGTGTGTGTGTGAAGCGAGTGTGGTTCCCAGAGTGTGTGTGTGTGTGTGAAGCGAGTGTGGTTCCCAGAGTGTGTGTGTGTGTGTGTGTGAAGCGAGTGTGGTTCCCAGAGTGTGTGTGTGTGTGTGTGAAGCGAGTGTGGTTCCCAGAGTGTGTGTGTGTGTGTGTGTGTGTGAAGCGAGTGTGGTTCCCAGAGTGTGTGTGTGTGTGTGTGTGAAGCGAGTGTGGTTTCCAGAGTGTGTGTGTGTGTGTGAAGCGAGTGTGGTTCCCAGAGTGTGTGTGTGTGTGTGTGTGAAGCGAGTGTGGTTCCCAGAGTGTGTGTGGTTCTCCAGATCTCCATAATAGGATGATGGCTCCATCATGAGCGCAAGACGACTGACTGCTTCCTGTGTGAACACTTATAAGGGCTTCTTTCCCTGAGAACAGTCCTGTGAAATCAGCAATCTCTTCATGCAAGCAAGGACAGCCAGACTTAAACGTTATTGATCCCCAAGGAGAAAATGCAAAAAGAAAAAAGGGAAAAAAGGAAGGGCTCAACATCCTGAAGCAGCATTAAACCACAACCCAGGTAAAACACCCTCCATTTTGAGACCGTCTCCTGCCTGATGTGATGTATGCAGATGGAGCAGCAGAGAGGAAAATGAGAGGAGAAGAAAGGGATGGGGAGAGGAGGAGGAGGAGGAGAGAGCAGCCCCTTCAGATGACTGACATTCTTCAGGGTCAACGGTACACAGCGTCCAGGGGGGGGAGGGGCGGGGAAGGACATGAATATGGATGAGCTGTAAGTGGGTAATGTACACGTCACTTTACAGAGAGGGTGAGGGGGGGAGGCGTAGGGTGAAGGGAAGGAGGAGGAGGAGGGGGGGAGGCGTAGGGTGAAGGGAAGGAGGAGGAGGAGGAGGGGGGGAGGCGTAGGGTGAAGGGAAGGAGGAGGAGGGGGGGAGGCGTAGGGTGAAGGGAAGGAGGAGGAGGGGGGGGTGAAGGGGAGGGGAGGTGGCATCAGGAGGATTGAGAGGACACTAATGAGACAAATTAATCATACCAGGGGTTTCTACAAAGGGGGGGGTAGGTTTCCTCCCCCTTCATCCAGCAGCCTCAAGGAAACAGACCAACTAAACGCATGCTAGGAGTGTGTGTAGGAGACCAGTGTGTAGGAGACCAGTGTGTAGGAGAGACCAGTGTGTAGGAGAGACCAGTGTGTAGGAGAGACCAGTGTGTAGGAGAGACCAGTGTGTAGGAGACTAGTGTGTAGGAGAGACCAGTGTGTAGGAGAGACCAGTGTGTAGGAGAGACCAGTGTGTAGGAGACTAGTGTGTAGGAGAGACCAGTGTGTAGGAGAGACCAGTGTGTAGGAGAGACCAGTGTGTAGGAGACTAGTGTGTAGGAGACTAGTGTGTAGGAGACTAGTGTGTAGGAGAGACCAGTGTGTAGGAGAGACCAGTGTGTAGGAGACTAGTGTGTAGGAGAGACCAGTGTGTAGGAGACTAGTGTGTAGGAGAGACCAGTGTGTAGGAGAGACCAGTGTGTAGGAGAGACCAGTGTGTAGGAGACCAGTGTGTAGGAGAGACCAGTGTGTAGGAGACCAGTGTGTAGGAGAGACCAGTGTGTAGGAGAGACCAGTGTGTAGGAGACTAGTGTGTAGGAGACTAGTGTGTAGGAGAGACCAGTGTGTAGGAGAGACCAGTGTGTAGGAGAGACCAGTGTGTAGGAGACTAGTGTGTAGGAGACCAGTGTGTAGGAGAGACCAGTGTGTAGGAGACCAGTGTGTAGGAGAGACCAGTGTGTAGGAGAGACCAGTGTGTAGGAGACTAGTGTGTAGGAGACTAGTGTGTAGGAGAGACCAGTGTGTAGGAGAGACCAGTGTGTAGGAGACTAGTGTGTAGGAGAGACCAGTGTGTAGGAGAGACCAGTGTGTAGGAGACCAGTGTGTAGGAGAGACCAGTGTGTAGGAGACTAGTGTGTAGGAGACTAGTGTGTAGGAGAGACCAGTGTGTAGGAGAGACCAGTGTGTAGGAGACTAGTGTGTAGGAGAGACCAGTGTGTAGGAGAGACCAGTGTGTAGGAGAGACCAGTGTGTAGGAGACCAGTGTGTAGGAGACCAGTGTGTAGGAGAAACCAGTGTGTAGGAGACTAGTGTGTAGGAGACTAGTGTGTAGGAGAGACTAGTTAGTGTGTAGGAGAGACCAGTGTGTAGGAGAGACCAGTGTGTAGGAGACTAGTGTGTAGGAGAGACCAGTGTGTAGGACACTAGTGTGTAGGAGAGACCAGTGTGTAGGAGAGACCAGTGTGTAGGAGACTAGTGTGTAGGAGACTAGTGTGTAGGAGAGACCAGTGTGTAGGAGAGACCAGTGTGTAGGAGACTAGTGTGTAGGAGAGACCAGTGTGTAGGAGACTAGTGTGTAGGAGAGACCAGTGTGTAGGAGAGACCAGTGTGTAGGAGACTAGTGTGTAGGAGAGACCAGTGTGTAGGAGAGACCAGTGTGTAGGAGAGACCAGTGTGTAGGAGACTAGTGTGTAGGAGAGACCAGTGTGTAGGAGAGACCAGTGTGTAGGAGAGACTAGTGTGTGTGTGTAGGAGAGACTAGTGTGTGTGTGTAGGAGAGACTAGTGTGTGTGTGTAGGAGAGACTAGTGTGTGTGTGTAGGAGAGACTAGTTAGTGTGTGTAGGAGAGACTTGTGTGTGTGTGGCCAGTGTGGGTCCCAGAGTGTGTGAGTGTGTGTGTGTGTTACCTCTTCTACGTTGGACGCCGTCTTGGCAGAGGTCTCCATGAAGATGAGGCCGTGCTCTCTGGCAAAGGCCTCCCCCTCCTCCTTCTTCACCTCTCTCCTGGACTCCAGATCACTGACACACACACACACACACACACACACGTTAAGCAACACAAACATCACACACCCTCAGCCCAGCGTAACTAACCACCATCACAACCCGCCGCCACACAAACACACGTTCACAAACACAAACAACGTCAGAACATCACACACCCTCAGTCCAGTGTAGCCCCCCCCCCACCCACACTCCCTGCTCTCCATAATAAGTTATTAGTGTCTCGGTGTGTGTCCTCCGGGTTGTGTCCAGAGTCCTGTGCTAATCCGTGGTGTCATGGTTGCCAGAGAGCGGCTGTGTGTTCTCTAACCAGAATGGACAACCTCTCTGGAGGAGGGGAAGGGGCGGCGGGGGACAGAGAGAGAGGGGGGGGGGGGCTCGTTCAGTAACCATGACAACCGCCACATCTCAGAGCCCATCAGTGCATATCTCTCCCTCCCTCCCTCCCTCCCTCCCTCTGGTCTAGCTGACATCGACGGCGATGATGACCAGTGTGCGCCTTCCTAAGCTGTCTCAATAACCCTTCTTATCGTCCAGCTACGGGGGCGGCAGGGCGTTGAGACGCGGCCGGCGGGGGCTGTATCGAGCGGTCGAGGAGCCTACCTCTTGTTCCCGATGAGCATGATGACCATGTTGGAGTTGGAATGTTGGCGAGCATCCTCCAACCAGGTAGTCAAATGGTTGAAAGTGTCCCTTCTGAAACACGTAAACACACACACACACAGACACCTTATGAGCACACACAAGGCTACCAGAGATCGTATTCATGCTGATCTGCTGCCAGGGAAGATGGCTGACCTTGTGATGTCATAGACTAGCAGAGCGCCTGCTGCTCCTCTGTAGTAGGACCGGGTGATAGAGCGGAACGACTCCTGCCCAGCCTGCACACACACACACACACACACACACACACACTGTCACAATGCCGTAGAATTTTTTTTATAAAACATTTTAACTAGACCAGTGGTGAAGTGGACTAGGAAAGGAAGCTAGGAGAGCCTATAGGAGGCCAGCTCAGTGCTGTTCCTCTGGCCGGAGAGACTCTCCAGGATTTTTCTCGACGGGAGAACAGACCTGTCCCTGTCACTGTGTACAATAGACATGTCTCCTCCTGTTCCATCTCTCTTTCTCTCTCTGCTCCATCCCCCCCTCTCTCTCTCTCTCTCTCTGCTCCATCCCCCTTCTCTCTCTCTCTCTCTCTCTCTCTCTGCTCCACTCCCCCCCTCTCTCTCTCTCTCTGCTCCACTCCCCCCCTCTCTCTCTCTCTGCTCCACTCCCCCCCCCCTCTCTCTCTGCTACATCCCCCCCTCTCTCCCGGCTATCCCTACCAACAACAGGCTCTCTGTCTTGCATCCAGACCATAATACAACATTCTACATTCTACTGGCCTGGCCAATCAGAACTCTCCTATATGTTCCGTCCAGACCATAATGACACCCCTCCCCCTCCCCCCCCCCCCCTCTCTCTCTCTCTAAGAAGAACTGCAGGCTTATTCAGTAGCGAGGTGTCTGTTGCCAAGAATGTCCTCTGGGTAGAGTTGTGGGTGGTCCCGTGACCCCTGTGTGTGTGTGTATGTGTGTGTATGTGTGTGTGTGGGGGGGGGGGTTGTGTGTGTGTGTGTGTGTGTGTGTGTGTGTGTGTGTGTGTGTGTGGGGGTGAGGAGAGAAGTATACTGTTATAGAAAGAGGATAAGATTCTACTGTGAGGAGGGGTGACTGACGGTTATTTTTCCTTTTATAGAGCAGCTCTGTCCTCACGCGTACATCAACAGCAGAACCACACCACAGGTAGCGCCCACCCCTAGCAACAGTCCCAGCCAGGTGGCAACCCAGTCACCCAGCCAGCCGGTCTGTCTGTCAAAACGGTCTGTCAGCTAGCCAGCTAGCCAGTCAGTAAGTCAACCAACCGGCCAGCTAGACTGTCAGTGAGTCAGTCAGCAAACCCAGTCAGTCATTGAATTAACCATGCAGTCAGTCGGTCAGTCAGTAAATTGGCCATCCAGCAAGTCAGTCAGTAAGACAACCAGTCAGTCAGCCAGCAAACCTGCCATTCAGCCAGCCAGCGCATCAGTCAGTAAACCAACCAGCATGTCAGTCAGTGAACCTGCCAGCCAGCCAGATACCAGTCAGTCAGCCAGTAAACCAGCCAGTCAGCCAGTAACCAGTCAGTCAGCCAGTGAACCAGCCAGTAAACCAGCCAGTAAACCAGCCAGTGAACCAGCCAGGCAGCCAGTAACCAGCCAGTCAGCCAGTAAACCAGCCAGTAAACCAGCCAGTAAACCAGCCAGGCAGCCAGTCAGCGATGGACGCCACCCCCAGAGCTCCCTGTGGGCAGCTGCTAACAGGGAAGTTAATGGGCCCCATTGTGAATAAATGATGAATGATGGTCCTATGCTGCCTGCCATCTGGCCCAGCCTGGAGGTGACAGCAGGGACACTCAGCCTATCCTGTTACATCACCACCCCTGGCCCCGCCCCACCAGGAAGTCCCTGACACCTGTACGCGCGCGCCCTCGTGCACGTGGGGACGGGGGGGTGGGGGCGGCGGCAGGGGACTGGATGAAAGATGGCGGCTGTTTGAGGTCTGGATGGGGGGGGTGGAGACGCTGGTGTGGCGACGGGGGAAGACGCTTCGTGTTATTAATTATTCACGTGTAGCAGATGTCTTTGTCTACAGCTACGTGCAGACAAGTTGTGTTTATTACTTGATACTAATTTTAGTCAAAGTAACTCGATTCTGACCCCCGATATAACGTTAGAACTATGGGCTGCTGATCGTGATCCGATTCTGCTACACTTTCGTCGAGCTTCATTTGCGTGTCGCCTTTTCTACGAAAAGAAGAACGTGCACATTTAATGAGACAGAAATTATACTTTTTCTTTCCCCAGAGGCCTGTGGACACGAAGCAACAGACTGGCTGAGCCAGTCATTCCTGAGGCTAAGTCTCCACCTAGTGGGTGTACGGGGGACTGCATCTATTTTTGTAGGGCCAGCATTCACGATGAGGAAACCGACCGACAAACACTGTTGAGAATGTATTCATTTGAAGAATTGATATATCGTGTATGTAACATTATGTGTGTGTGTATATAGTTGTTGGGTCATATCAATATAATTATGTAATGAATACAGACTTAGGTTGGATTATGGAGGCCACAACATAACAGCGCATTTTAAGGCTGAAGATTTACCAGTAAATAACAGCGTGCCATTTGGTCTGGGTAGTTGAATAAGAAACCCAGCCAGAGAAGATGATGACTGTAATCATAGAGAGGATGGTTTTCTGACAAGGAGGCCATTACAGAGCGCTGACAGGCTACTTACCGTATCCCAGATCTGCAGCTTGATCTGTTTACCATCTATAGTGATCATCCTCGCCCCAAACTCCACACCTGGGAAACACACACACACACACACACACAGAAAGGCAAACAAACAGACACACCGTTAGTCCAGAATAACCTCTATTGTTGATATGTTCAGTCCCTCAGGTTAACCAACGTTGTTTTGAATACAAGGCTCAGTGTACGGCCTGAAACCAGTGGTAACCACAGCTAAGCTACACATCCAGCCCCATTAACATGCTAATAGACCTATTGTAGCCCGATGCTAATGCTCCTTCTCAGGTTGGGCTGAGGAGGGCCTGAATAAAAGAGTAGCAGAATGAATCCCCCACGCCGCAGAGCCCTAAAAGCAGATTAATGAAGACTGTTATGGAGGCTGAATAGTGAGATGATTTAATCAGGGTTCTTCCAGCCCGCTGGAGAGGTAGGGTACAGTTTAATCACGGCAGGTTAGTCAGTCTGTGTGTGTGTGGGGGGTGGGGGTGGAGGGTGTGTGTATGTGTGTTATGTGTTAGTGTGTGTGTGAGAGAGCAGAAATAATTAGAAGTGATAGCGAGAGCAGGGTTCTTACCGATGGTGAGGTCGTGAACCGGCTGAAAGCGTTTGTCTGTGAACTGTAATAATAGGCATGACTTCCCCACACCTGCAAAACAAACACACACACATAAGAACAATATCACACACATACATACAAGAACAAACACCTCAATCTGGATGACTAACACAATATGTCCTCCAGTCATTTGTGCAAACACACACACCTTCTGCCCTCGTCTTCTCATTCACACACACACACACACACACACACACACACACACACACACACACACACACACACACACACACACACACACACACACACACACACACACACACACACACACACACACACACACACACACACACACACACACACACACAGCAAACGGAGTCGCCCACTAGCTCCTCTGTGAGGTCTAGCAAGACATCGGGAGCGTAATTGAATATGATTTCAACGTCAGACCGTATAAAGGCCCAACTGCACAGGCCTGCTCCCACACACAGATGAAACCTCCACAGCAAGCCCTTCCTCGCCTCCTTCTAGACCCTGTCAACACGTGAAGACGCAGGAAGGACAGAAGCCCTCATTTCCATATGGGAATCCACCCGTCCAGCTTATCAGAGCCAACAGGAGGAGCAAGAGGAGCAGAAGGAAAAGGAGAAGAAAAAGGAGGAGGTGGTGGAGGAGGAGAAATATATGTAGAAGGAGGTGAAGGATGAGGAGGAGGTGATGGATGAGGAGGTGATGGATGAGGAAGAGGAGGAAGAGAAGAAGGATACCAAGAGAGGGGGAGTTTGCACAGACCCACACCCTGGTAGGCCTACATTAATCTGTGAGCCAAGTCTCATTAGCAGATTTGTTTAACCTTTACCTAACGATGCAGGATGACTGAGAACAAGCCCACTTCCTCGTTCCTTCCTTATCGTTAGGGAGAGATGATTGGTTAGAATAAACAAGGGAGACGGGGAGAGGAGGAGGAGGCGGGGGGTATTTCATCAGGCATTGAGTGAAAGGGGCCGTCACCATGGCAACACAGATGAGGACCCCTGATAGCTGCCTCATTCACAAATGTCAGCTGTGGTGACCAGGGGCGCAGGGACATCTGGAGTGAAGACAGATTGACATTCACACAGGTAGCAAAAGAACCAACAACAGAACCATATCAGTAAATCTTATTAGGGAAGGTTCTCTATCTCTCTCTCCCAACCAGGACAGTAGGGAACAAGATGTTGCCATGACGCAAAGACATACTAATCCTAAAGATAAGATATAGAGAACGTTGATGTGTGTGTGTGTGTGTGTGTCGTGCGTCTATCTTACAGCTACATTATTACAGAGTGACTGTGGATGAACATCCATGCCGTGTGTGTGTGTGTGTGTGTGACACCCCTCCTCCCCCCAATGTGCTAATGGAAACAGGTGATACCTCCAGCCAGCACACAGACACACAACACAGGCCCTGCTCTGGTGTTTCCAAGGGTAACCGACAGCGTTGCTAGGCAGGGGAGCCGTAGCAACGGAGGGCTCAGGAGGAGGAAGAAGAGGTACGTAGGAACACTACAGAACCATGTCATTATCACAGCCAATCGGCTGATGGAGCTGGGCAGTTTGACTGATCCTGGGGTTCTAGAACACTCTTGTCATTATCATAGAGCAAACAGTCATGTAATAGCCCCAGGAATACAGCTGGGTAATTACACAGCCATGCCCACGGCCATAGCCAAACATCTAACCCTACAACCACTAATCACTACGAGGGGGAAGAGCCCTTCAGGAAATAATGGCCCGCCCAGCTTGAAGGTCTGCATGATGAATTAAGATTGTCCAACACATCACAACAACAAGGAGGCATCTCTGGACATGAATAATCAGCCACATGGATCATATTTCACTGTGACTGGCAACAAAAAAATTATCAAAATCAAATGTCTTTATGGTCTATTTATTTTTTGGGGTGGTTCTGAACAACGGAATCATGTTTCATTGTACAATGAGAACAATAATCATCCTCAAGGACAGCCATAAGAAGCCTAGCATGTGCGGTGCTGTGTGTCAAGCAGGGGCCTGCTTCTGGCTCTGGAGCACACAGAAACTCAGGTTTCACTGTGGAGTTCACATACTGTTCCCATCCACGCCAGAGGCCCTATGTCCTGAGAGGGTGCCATGTTGCAACCGGACCAGCCTGATTTAGCGCCGGGCTAGCAGCGCCGGGCTAGCAGCTAGTCAAGGATGGAGAGAAGCACCTGCCACTCAGCAACACCTGGTGTCAGGAGTCAGGTGGCTGAGCGGTTAGGGAGTCAGGCTAGTAATCAAAAGGTTGCCGGTTCGATTCCTCCGTCATTCCCCAAATGACGTTGTGTCCTTGGGCGAGGCACTTCACCCTACTTGCCTCGGGGGAATGTCCCTGTACTTACTGTAAGTCGCTCTGGATAAGAGCTAAATGACTAAATGTAAACATCAACCCAGAGCACATGCTAGAAGGCTAGTCAACACTAACAGTCACAACAACAACAACAACAACACTATAGATAGACACACTAAGAGACTGGTAACAAATGCCTATCTCTAGCCTCAATCATATCCCTTCCAGAGGATAACCAACCCCAGAGGTAATTTCATGTGGACGGGCCAATCAGACCACAGCTACATCGTTGGTCATGTTTTCAGCAAGCTTATCAGGTGTTTCCTCCACTCCCAGCCTGTCGTAGCTATCCGACAGTCTCTCCTCACGTCCAGATAGCACAGTATGGGGAGGAGATATGGAGATACACACACATAATCAACACGCTTCCCTGTCTGGATCTAACATCTCGGAGACCCTAGGGCAACCCTGGTCCTCGGGGGCCGATGTCCTGCATGTTTTAGATGTTTCATGGCTCCCAACACACCTGATTCAAATGCATGTTTGTTACCAGGCTTCTACAGAGCTAGATAACGACCCATTTATTTGAAGGTGTGTTGGAGCAGGGAAACATCTGAAACATGCAGGACAGGGGTTCCCTGAGGACAGGGTTGGGAACCACTGCCCTAGGGGCTAATGTAGGCTAGGTTTCACCTCAGTCACCCCACAGGCAAACCCTCCGACCGTGGTTTCCTGGGAGTTTGAGGATGGTTAACGACATCGGCACTTCTCTAACCAGCGTCATGGGGCGGTCACTGTCAGCAAATTGTCACCTGCCGAAATGTGTTGATTCTGTTCTCCCTCTTCCGCTCTCAAACTCTGAAATACACTTATTTTGCGATTCTTTGTTCTCTCTCTGCAAAGTATTAGAAAAGTTGTTTTCAATGCTTGATTTGAACTTTTAGATGTAAAGGATACAGGGGGATACAGGAGAGAAATCAACTTCCGGAGGGCAAAATACCACTGATAAAATAATGAGTTACATTAACTGGTTATAGAATACTTTGAAAGATTAGCAGCTGTTACAAGCCTAATGTCGCCTATTTATTTTACTGAAAAGAATTATGCTGGGAGAGCCCCTAGTCTTGTTGACTTGACCTAGGCTCAGGCTACATAACGGTTTGTTGACAAACACGACACTGATGATAGATGGTAAAGCTATTTCAACACCATTTCAACATCCTATAACGAATCTGTAGAGAGATTACAGCTATCTTCTGAGACATGATAGCCTGTCACAATTTCCACCTAAAATGACCAAGGTAACAGATACCTTATGTAGCTACTTAAGTTTCTGTCAATTCACAGCAATTTCATCTGCAGCTTTGTTTGTCTAGCAGGGACCTAAATGTAGAGCGGTCTCTCTCATATGACTACCACGCTAGGGTTATTAACGTAGAAATATCGCCAAATTAAAAGATTGAAACACAACGATAGTGAGAGCCAAACATCACTAACTATTTAAACTAGCAACGATTAAAACCATCGTTGCCTAGCTAACGTTAATTCAAATTTTGATAAATAGTCAACCAGTTTCTCTAAGTAAACAAGGATAGTATTATTGAGAAACATCTCCTTCCAGGAACTAAGAAATTGATTAAATTTGGTTAACGTTACGGCTAGGCCCCCGGCCATAAATCTAGCTAACGTTAGCAAACCTGCTTGTAGCAACAACAGAGTATACAAATAAATCCTACATGACGTTACTGACAGTAAACCTAAAGATGTCAAAATATCGCGTTGAGCGTTGTAGCTAGTAGAATATTTATACCATCCATAACTGACGGTGATGGGCGCAACAACCTGTCAAGAAATCTTGTAAACGCCATTTCGAGACACTGAACTCAGAGTCTGGTTTGCGTTTGTGGCCTTGTCTGCTCCTTAGCCAATTGGACATTTTAAAATCACACAGACTAGCTAGCAGACAAAAGCATAAACAAATATGTATGGGTATGTCGCTGTCAAAGCAACTGTGGTTGAAACGGATGTTAATAGCATAGTTGTGAGATAATGATTATGGTTAGCTGTCTAGCCTACAGTAGCTAGCTCCAGATCCCCCCACCCTAGCTGCGCACAGCGTAAGGTCGGACAATGGGGGCCGAATTAGGTGCGATGTCAACAATTACTGATTAGCTAATAAACTGACCCGTCTACAAAATCGTGTAGCATTGTTAATTGCTTCAAATTATTGTAGTAGTAATGACATGCTATTAAGACACGTCCCCGGGCGAAAAACTGGACTGTCATCCCAACCCTTGCAGGTCTGCTTTTACCACGTCATTGGACTCTCCAACACTGCGGAAATAGAACGCCAGCTAGCGGGCTAGCCTGCTATGCTAGCAATCTTTGCTGTCACCGTAGCTAGCTAACTGCTTACCCGTGTCTCCGATAATGATGTATTTGAAGAGGTATGCATATGCCATGGCCACTGGGTCCTGTGTCAACCTGCCTCGGCCGTTAAACTTGGGCTCCGCTACTTGAAACCGTATTTAAAATTTCGGGTGAAAACGTCTTGATACTTGTTAGCGCGGCGCCTTGCTAGCCTCCTTTCTCTCCTCGGTGATGGTAAGGAACAATAAACACCAAGCCTCAGCGGACGACGTCACACGTTCCGCCCTCGCCACGCACGCTAAAAAGTGTGTTCTTCGCCCCCGTAGAGATGTTGTTGCTTCTTCAGTTGAGTACTAGAAGCAGAAGTGTAGACACCTTGAGGGTTTATACATAGATAGATTGAGAACACTTTTATTAAAAAATAATCGCGACGGAGACGATTTGCATGGCGGTTTTGTTTGTGTAGTTATCATGGAACATGGTTCAAAGGGCTACCTTTGTATTGATTCAATCTGTGATCCCTGGAGCTTGTTGGCTATTGAGCATCCATTTTCTGTCACCAGAAAGCTTCACGTCAATACAAGCATGTCAATAGAGATGGCTAGAACAGATTGATAAAGAAAAAAAAGAAAACAGACTGAAAGGCAGAGAGTACCCGGAAAGGAGTACGCTTTGCATGTTTTCAGTTGAAAGCATTTCAACAACTTCCCAATTGTGTAATCTTCGTTTGACTTTTTTTTTTCATTGCTGACTTCAGGCTATTATAATTTGGTGTAAACATTTGTGTGTGATATTTGTTGTGCACAAGCACTGACATCAGATTTTAAAAAAATATATATATTTAAACATGATGGTGCTATAAACCTATGATGCGCAATACTTATCTGGTGTTCTGTTATATCTAACCTGCAGAGTAATCTTACAGCAGATAGCCTAGTTGAAGAATTTACCGGTAATGTCAGACACTGGCCACCAGGGGACATTGTTGTTTCCCTTTCCGTCACCGCACATCCCCCTCTGACAACCAATGGGTCAAATTATATTACGATAAGTATGGAGGAGGGCACCAAAAAGTTTTTTTTAGAGCTTTTTCAAAAGTTTTTTTCAAAAAGTTTTTTACACACACTACACACACACTTTTTTCGAACAAAAAAAAAAGCATTCGGACAATTCACAAATATGTCATAGTGTTAAAGATGCAATTGAGAGAGAAATTGTAATGTAAAGTGTCACACAACAGTTTGAAATGTGAATTAGGATAGGGAAAATATGAAAGGTCGAGTTTGATAGTAAAAAAAAGTAGATCAGTCTCAAAATACCTGTGATGTATTTTCAACCTAACGGGGTTAATAGGGTAAAAGCTATGCTATTTTAAACCCAATTGTCTTAAAATCATAATCAGGCCCGCTGTGATGTGGGTGGCCTCATTAGAGAGGCTGTCAAAGTTATTATGCAATCTAGTCTTTAACAAATGAGGGTCAAGGTGATTTCCTATTAGAGAATATAAGGCAGTTAATTAGAATGCAGGAGCCTCTCGGACAAATGTCACTTTGTGAGCCCCAGAAGTCTCTTCCAACACATCGTAACAACGTGTCAAGACTCATGTTTTAGTCAAAACAATGTATTGTACTCTAATGCTGTACGGTTCAGGCCAAAATAATAATAAAAAATCCTATAAAAGCAATCAAAACTGCAATATTTAGTTATTTTCTGATCCACTTTCTCCCATCTCTCTGTCCCTTTCATCCTCTCTTGACCCGCTTCCTTTGTCTCACGTTTTCACTCTCTTTCTCATCGCTCCCTTTCTCTTGTTTTTTAGGGTGTTTTCTCAACCACTCTGTTTCCTTCACCCTAGGGCATATCTGTGGCCTTGAGTCCAAGAGAAATATCACTCTGGCCTTCCTGCCAACATTCCACACACACAAACCCACACACACATGCACCACATAATACAGATGTCCTCTTTCTTACAACCGGCTGAATTGCTAAGCTGTTTAAAAGGTGCTTTGACAGGCATTCGTTCCCTCCAATCCGGGGCCCCCTTGGTCTGTAGGGTGGGCGGGATCAGGGAGGAGTGATCTGCAAGAGTTCAGAAACTCAGCTGGCACTGATAGAGAGCTCCTGAAGAGAGCAGAGCAGACAACGCCGCAGCCTGGATACACACAACACCACAGAGAGAGAGAGAGAGAGAGAGAGAGAGAGAGAGAGAGAGAGAGAGGGGGGAGGTAGAGAGAGAGAGAGAGAGAGAGAGAGAGAGAGAGAGGGGGGAGGTAGAGAGAGAGAGGGGGGAGGTAGAGAGAGAGAGAGAGAGAGAGGGGGGGAGGTAGAGAGAGAGAGAGGGAGGGAGAAGGGGAAGAGTGAAGGCAGAATCCCTCCTGCAGTGCCTGGAGTCGGCTGCTTGGTATCGTCTGTAAGAAAACGAACGATTGCAAGAGAAGGACTGAGAGAAGTGGACCTGGCTGGCAGAGCTCCTGAACTGACCTGAGGAAGACCGACCGTCCGTCGCTTCAGCCATGGCCGACGGCGCCATCGAGGAGTCAGACTACGTCCCCGGGAAGGATGAGCTGGACTGGGGATACCAGGAAGGTGAGAGGGCTGGATGTGGGGGTACCTGGTAGGTGGTCTGGATGTGGGGTACCTGGTAGGTGGGCTGGATGTGGGGGTACCTGGTAGGTGGGCTGGATGGGGGGGTACCTGGTAGGTGGTCTGGATGTGGGGTACCTGGTAGGTGGGCTGGATGTGGGGGTACCTGGTAGGTGGGCTGGATGTGGGGGTACCTGGAAGGGAGGCTGGATGTGGGGGTACCTGGTAGGTGGGCTGGATGTGGGGGTACCTGGTAGGTGGGCTGGATGGGGGGGTACCTGGTAGGTGGGCTGGATGTGGGGGTACCTGGTAGGTGGGCTGGATGTGGGGGTACCTGGTAGGTGGGCTGGATGTGGGGGTACCTGGTAGGTGGGCTGGATGGGGGAGTACCTGGTAGGTGGGCTGGATGTGTGTGTGTGTGGGGGGGGGTTACTGCTGTGAAAACCCTTGGTACATACTAAACAGTACAGTGTGGCCATACTTGAATGAATGGTTTCATTATTGTATGCTACCTTCTTATCGGTATCTTGGGTACAAAACTGGGTGAAATACAATCAGCTACCTGGGAAAGGGTTGCAAAATGTTGAACTTTCTTCTTCTTTGAACTCTCACACACAGACGTACTGTATAGCGACAGACACAACCACAGACACATATGCACACACACACACACACACACACACACAACGCTTACATACATCCTCTGAGTGTGTAAAGGTTAAGGGTAACTTGATAAAGCTCCAAATTAAGATAATTTGATAAATAAAGTTAGGGTTCCATAGAATCAGGAACGGAGCTGAACTCGATACACTGCTGTCCCACCCACGAGTTAGTATTCTGGGACTTGCTTGTGAAAAAACTTCCCTTGCATTCATGGAACTGAGACTTTCACAGTTCCCGTGCAGGCTCCATTGTGTGTCTGAAGCTCTTTGGCTGTGAAGTTATCGTAGGCTTCAGAAGCCAATGGAGCGAACAGAGAAAGCCTGTATAATTTATTCCACACGTACAGACACTCAGAGTACACTGTCCTTGTAATGCAGTATAAGATATTGTACTGTATTTATAGTGCGCTTTATTTGTCAAGGCAACGTCAAGGAGCTGCAAGGAAGTTTAAAAAGGAAGCGAGCATGCAATAAATAGATAAAATAACACATCAAAAAAGTCCATGCATACAGTATATGAATGCTATAAAAAACGTTTTTCAAGAAATCAGTTTTTAGCCTGGCTTAAAAAAACGTCTGTCTACTGAGGTGCTCTGATAGTGAGTTCCACAGTCTAGGGGTGGCGGGGCAGAGGATTGCCCAGCTGAGAACTTCTTGGCCTTGGAGGGGGGGTGGAGGGAGAGGGGGGGCAGAGGGATGTAGGGTTATGGAGTAGGATGGGTGAGAGGGATTTGGTGAGGGGGAGAGGTTGGAAGGGTTAAGCGGTTAACAGGGATTCAGTATTAAAAGCAAACGAAACAGCCTTTGTCTCTGAGAAGTGAAGAAGGGAGTGAGAGAGAGAGAGAGAGAGAGAGAGAGAGAGAGAGAGAGAGAGAGAGAGAGAGAGAGAGAGAGAGAGAGAGAGAGAGAGAGAGAGAGAGAGAGAGAGAGAGAGAGAGAGAGAGAGAGAGAGAGAGGAGAGAGAGAGAGAGAGAGAGAGAGAGAGAGAGAGAGAGAGAGAGAGAGAGAGAGAGGAGGACAGAGGAAAAAAGGAAGGGACAATGAGATGAGTGCAGTAAACTAGTTCAGGGTAATGTCCCTGTAGGTGAGTGGTATTCCTGGTGGATTTACTGAGATCCTGACAGCTGAAACACTCATGTCATTGGTAATACATACCATCATAGTCTCAGTGTGTGTGTGTGTGTGTGTGTGTGTGTGTGTCAACAGGTGTGGAGTGGGGTCTGTTGTTCCCCGAGGCAAACGGAGAGTACCAGTCTCCCATCAACCTGAACTCCCGCGAGGCCCGCTACGACCCCTCCCTCCTGGACACCGGCCTCAACCCCAACTACGTGGTTTGCCGCGACTGTGAGGTCATCAACGATGGACACACTGTGCGCATCGTGCTGAGGTCAAAATCAGGTGCCGTCTTGCGACCATCCAAAATCAGAATCCACCCAAAGTACATACAACATCAACACACGCTTCACGATTTATTTTGTGTGCGAAACGTTTGTCAGGACGTGGGTGTGTGATGGATGCCTGTGATATCAAACCACAAGCAGACCACTGCTGGCTTCTAGCACACGTCTGTGCTACATGGTAGTTTGTCAACTTGTGTTTCCTGTGCAGTGGTAACGGGGGGTCCGTTGCCTAGTGACCATGAGTACGAACTGCACGAGGTGCGTTTCCACTGGGGAAAAGAAAACCAGCGAGGCTCCGAACACACGGTGAACTTCAAAGCCTTTCCCATGGAGGTATGGGCAACACATACACACACACTAGACAGGCATGCATGCACACACACACACACACACACACACACACACACACACACACACACACACACACACACACACACACACAGAGAGACATGCACACACACACACACACACACAGAGGCATGCATGCACACACACACACACACACACACACACACACACACACACACACAGTATGTCTCTCAAAAAGGCAAATACAGTTGTACTACAAAAGTGCTGAGTCAAAGTTGGAGCCTGGGTGGGGGTTTACGGTATCTTTCACATCTTGTTGATGTACATCTAGACCACGTAAGGTTACAGCTGCCCTAATTGTTTTTGCAGCCATGCTTGGTGTCTCTGTTTGCTCAAGACAGGGACCTAACCCAGCCTGTCACATATCACAACACCTCTACAGACTTCGTTTAAGTGTATCGATACGTAGACATTCATCGAAATGCCTGCCATGTTTATCCATGTAACACATACAGTGTATCTGCATGGATCTAGATTTAAGATACTGTACACCTATTTTAAATCTGAGGATGCACAAGTGCTGGGCTGTTATCTCCTGTCGATTGCAGCAGCAGAAGAAGAAAGATGAGTCAACAGTTGAAGCGATGGTAGCTTGGAGGTCTTGGTGGCCTATTTTAAAAAAAACCCTCACCCACACACACACTCACTCACACACTCACACACTCACTCAGTCACACACTCACTCAGTCACACACTAACTCAGCCCCACACTCACCTACTCACACACTCACTCACACACTAACTCACCTACTCACACACTCACACACTCACACACTCACTCACACACTCACACACTCACACACTCACTCACACACTCACTCACTCACTCACTCACTCACTCACACACTCACTCACTTACACACTCACACACTCACTCAGTCACACACTCACACACTCAGTCACACACTCACACACTCACTCACTCACACAGCCACTCAGTCACACGCACCTGCTCCCGTGTCAGCCCCACCCTGCCTGTTGTTCTTTCTTTCTATCTTTCTTTCTTTCTTTCTTTCATAAAGGTGCTGAAACACATCAGTCCTTGAGCAGAGTTAGGGTTACAGCCTCGTGACAATAGTGGCCTGTCACGTCTACTGTAACCCAGCGTTTTAACCCTCCCTGTTGTCTTTCATATTTACCTCCATCTCCTCCCTCCCTCCTTCTTTCTTTCCCTTTGTCTACACAGATACTCCGTTGTCTCAGAGGAAGTCCTGTGTGCAGAAGCTCAACATTTAAGAGCCCCTTTGTCATGTGTGTTTATAGACAGCAAACACCCCCCCCCCAAAAAAAAATCCCCGAATTCAGGGAGATTGTAGAGCGTTTGCGGGCGTCCGGAAGCCGATATTGAAATGCGGGAGTCTCCCGGAACTTCCGGGAGACTTGGGATGTCTGAGAGAGTGCGTACGAGGAGATGAAATGATTTCTCGTGAGCGAGCGTTTTCAAAGTCAATAGAAGGAGGAACGCTTTTAACCGTTTGTGTGACTGAGATGTGCAGGGGCCTGAAATGTCTGTTCAGCTGTTAGTAAGCTTAGCACAGAGATGCTAATGTTAGTTTTATATGTTTTTGCTGTTATGTTTTCATGTCTGATCCTATCCTTTTTTCTTTTGGGAGGGGGGAATCAAAGTTTGTAACTTTTTTTGTGTGTGTTGATGTGGTGCCGTGTTCTGGATGGTGTTAACCCTGCGTGTGCTTGGCTTGCAGCTCCACCTGATCCACTGGAACAGCACCCTGTTCAACAGCCTGGAAGACGCTCTGGGCAAGAAGAATGGAATCCTGATCATCGCTCTGTTTGTGCAGGTATACATTGTTTTAGTCTGGCTATTCATTCATAGTTCAAAATGGTACGGAAGGTCATTTTAGAGGCTTTTGAACATATTTTAAAATAGGTTTCAGATTTTTAGGGGGCATATTCTTGTCTTTGTTTTCCTCACTATTGATAACATGTAAGCGGATATCCACTTTTTGTTTTGGGCTGACGCAAACCACTTATGCATGTAAGGCAAGAACAGGTTAAAAGTTCGCTGCTGACTGTACCACACAAGTCCATCACTTATAGAACCATCACCCCTCACTTCCTGTTTACGAAGGCTTCAAGGGATGGTTGTTTCCTGTCTATATTCTGTCAGGATACCAAAGACATAAACAACCTAGGGTCAAGACATAGGGACGTTGCCACAGTGACCTTCTAACCACCCTTTATCTGTCTCCTTCTTGACCTCGTCCAGTGTTGCCACCAACTGCCGTTTTTGAAACGTGACCGTTTGAGTTTGACGGTTTCATTTCACAGTTGGTGCTAAGAATTTTTTTCATGTCATTTAAAAAGTATATGGCTGACAACAAAAGAACTATAAAATGGCAACTTTAGAGCATTCAAGGAAAAGTTGGCTAAATTATGTTGTTTTCCTACAGATAGGGAAGGAGCACCTGGGGTTGAAGGCTATAACGGAAGTCCTACAGGATCTGCAGTACAAGGTAGGCAACCATTTTGTTTTTATGGTCTCACAGTGAAGGATGACCTGAGACGCAGAGTACATACTTTCACATTTCTCTATGAATATATGTGGTCGACATGTTTTGTTTGGCGATCAGATGATCTGTGGAGGTTTATGAGTGGATAGCTAAAAAAACGCGATTGATCTATTCTAGGGGAAGGCAAAAACCATACCGTGTTTCAATCCCAACACTTTACTACCTGGTGAGTATCTCTACTGTGTGATGTCACACTGTCGTGATTACAAGCTGAGGAGCTAAGTTTACGTAATGTGTGTTTGCTACCGCCCCCAGACCCTCTGCTGAGAGACTATTGGGTGTACGATGGCTCCTTGACCACACCCCCCTGCAGTGAGAACGTAACTTGGATCCTCTACCGCTACCCTCTCACCATCTCACAGATACAGGTAGGACTACATTACCCATAAACCCTTAGACAGACAGTTGCTTTAAAAAGACATGGACTACATGCACTGAAAGACAGAGGTATAACTGCTCTTCTCAGAACCTGAGCCACAGATGTAAGTATCTTGAGCTCTTGTCAAAACAGTTTGTGTCATGCCTCCTGTGAGGTCATCCTTTCGACTTCCATTGACTCAGCATTTAAAAACAAGCACATGACCAGATCTTCTGACACATCTAAACCACAGCCCTGAACCACCAGCCAGCTATTAGCCTCCCTCAGCCTCCCTCAGCCTCCCTCAGCCTCCCTCAGCCTCCCTCCCTGTTCCTGCCCCACTGGCAGGCCGGGGTGGGGCTGTTTGAGGTCGGGGTGGTGGGGGTGGGGGTGTTTGAAGTCGGGGTGGGGGTGGTGGGGCTGTTTGAGGTCGGGGTGGTGGGGTGGGGCTGTTTGAGGTCGGGGTGGTGGGGGTGGGGCTGTTTGAAGTCGGGGTGGGGGTGGTGGGGCTGTTTGAGGTCGGGATGGTGGGGTGGGGCTGTTTGAGGTCGGGGTGGTGGGGTGGGGATGTTTGAGGTCGGGGTGGGGGGGGTGAAAGGGATATCCTAACAGGATCCTAACATCCCTTCTCATCACAATCAATCTGTCTGTCTGCGTCTCTGAGGTCTCTGTCGGACACAGTAGAGTGTCCTGCTGTCCTACTGTCCTGCTGTCCTGCTGTCCTGCTGTCTTGCTGTCCTACTCTCCTGTCTGTCCTGCTGTCCTGCTGTCCTGCTGTCCTACTCTCCTGTCTGTCCTACTGTCCTACTGTCCTGCTGTCCTGCTGTCCTACTCTCCTGTCTGTCCTACTGTCCTGTCTGTCCTGTCTGTCCTACTGTCCTACTGTCCTACTCTCCTGTCTGTCCTGCTGTCCTGCTGTCCTGCTGTCCTACTCTCCTGTCTGTCCTGTCTGTCCTGCTGTCCTGCTGTCCTGCTGTCCTGCTGTCCTACTGTCCTGTCTCCTCTCCTCTCTTTTCACTGTGTGGAAAAAAAGTTTTGAAAAAAAAGTTTTGAAACGTTGAAAAAATATTTTTGTAAAAAGTTTTGAAAAAATAAGTTTAGAAGGTCTGCAAAATATTTTCGATTTAACGGTTTCTCCTCTCCTTTCACTGTGTGTGCGAAGAAAAAGTTCAAAAAGTTCCACAATAAAAGTCCTCTCCTCTCCTTTCACTGTGTGTGCGAAGAAAAGTTCAAAAAGTTCCACAATAAAAGTCCTCTCCTCTCCTTTCACTGTGTGTGCGAAAGAAAAAGTTCAAAAAGTTCCACAATAAAAGTCTCTCCTCTCCTTTCACTGTGTGTGCGAAGAAAAAGTTCAAAAAGTTCCACAATAAAAGTCCTCTCCTTTCACTGTGTGTACGAAGAAAAAGTTCAAAAAGTTCAAAAATAAAAGTCCTTTCCTCTCCTTTCACTGTGTGTGCGAAGAAAAAGTTCAAAAAGTCCACAATAAAGTCCTCCCTCTCACTATGTGACGAAAAGCTAAACAAATTCTAACAAAAGTTTGCATCATTGATGAGTACTTCATGATGACTCTACTGTACTCTACTATACTCTATACACACTTATACTATATATTATATACACTTTCATCTACTCTGTTTTAGCTCTCATTTCACTGTGTGTGAAAAAAAGTTTAGATAACAAAAGTTTTGAAAGAAAAAAATCCAAAATACATTTCTAACAAACATTTTCATCATTGATGAGTACTTCATGAGGATTTTTACTATACTCTAATTTCGAAACTCTGTTTGGCTGTCTGTCTGCATGACTGTCTGTCTGTCTGTCTGTCTGCATGTCTGTCTGTCTGTCTGCATGTCTGTTTGTCTGTTTGTCTGCATGTCTGCCTATCCAGTGTTTCTCACATATTTCATTTATGACACATCAGGCTCCCGTCCACACCAGTGACCACCTGCTCATACCACAGCCTAGTACCTTCCTATCAGCCCAGTCCTACTTAATGGCACAGTCATCCTTCCTCCTTCCTCCAGGATAAGAACCAGGCCTCCTATCCAGCTAATGTCCCTGCCGGTCTGAACAGCACAAGGCTACTCTTCAGTTGCCACGGTCTGGTTGTCAGGACTCTTTGCCTGAGCTGTAAAATCCTGCAGAGCTAGACACTCCACCTGGCTGGACATTTTTTACTGGACAGTTTACTGTTCCACAGTTTGTGGAACAGTAAACCAGAGAGAGAAATATTAGCTCAGGGCCCTCCCTCCCTCTCTCCTCCACCATCCCTCCCTCCCTCCCTCCCTCCACCATCCCTCCCTCCCTCCACCATCCCTCCCTCCCTCCACCATCCATCCCTCCTCCACCATCCCTCTCTCCTCCACCATCCCTCTCTCCCTCCACCATCCCTCTCTCCCTCCACCATCCCTCCACCATCTCTCTCTCTCTCTCTCTCTCTCTCTCTCTCTCTCTCTCTCTCTCTCATCTCTCTCT
This sequence comes from Osmerus eperlanus, assembly GCF_963692335.1. Taxonomy (NCBI): domain Eukaryota; kingdom Metazoa; phylum Chordata; class Actinopteri; order Osmeriformes; family Osmeridae; genus Osmerus; species Osmerus eperlanus. Next base: position 14,039,518 of record NC_085033.1, on the reverse strand, counting down.
CTCTCTCTCTCTCTCTCTCTCTCTCTCTCTCTCTCTCTCTCTCTCCCCCCCTCTCTCCCCCTCCCTCTCTCCTCCCTCCCTCCCTCCCTCCACCATCCCTCTCTCCCTCCACTGTCCCTTCATCCCTACTTCATCATCCCTACAACACGTTGCCGCACCCTCCCTTCTACCCCAAATCTAATTTATCACACTAATATATGGAACTCATCCCTCTATTGTGCTTCTCTGTTTCATCCTTCTCTCTCTAAATGCTCTCTCTCCCTCGCTCGACCATGCCTTCTCTCTCTCATCCCCGCTCTCTCACCCCTATCCCACCCCCCCTCTCTCTCATCCCTCTCTTTCTTTTGCTCTCTCACCCCTCTTGCTCTCTCATCCCTCTCTCTCTCACCCCTCTCTCTCTCATCCCTCTTGCTCTCTGTCTGTCTGTCTGTCTCTCTCTCTCTCAGATAGAGGAGTTCAGGAGGCTGAGGTCACACTGAAGGGGGCGGAGCTTCCTGAGGGAAATGATGGGATGCTGGGTGACAACTTCCGCCCCACCCAGCCTCTCAGCGATAGGACGGTCCGAGCTGCCTTTCAATGACCCTCCCCCTTTCCAAACTGCCGTCAAGGGGAGGTCCTTACACACACCTTTCTACAGGTAATACTCAGCCACTTGAGTACAAGAGAGAGAGAGAGAGAGGGGAGCCAGGAGAACGCAGGAATGAACTAACCCAGTTCACTCCCTCTAATCTGGGACTAGATCCGGGGCTGTTGTCTGAGGAGGGATACCTATTTTAGACCAGCTGTGCCGAGGCGTGGGAGGGATATCTATTTTCGGAACTCACTAGGGAGCACATTTGACTACTACGTAAATTAGTCGTTCTATGTCAAAAGACCTTGCAGTGTTTAAGAAAAATGCAAAGGACTGTGTAAAGCAATGGGAAACATTAGTTTCACACTTCAGTGACACGAAAAGAAGAAGAAGAAGTTGTTTCTATGAGTTCTGTGGCCTTTTATGGGTCTCTGAGGGGACCAGCAGCAAGCTGGCTGTGGAATCACAGCGCTGCTGAGAACATCAGAGGAGAAGAGGGGCTCTTTGTCTGTGTGCATTGTCATCTTACAGGACGTCAGGGCCATCTGTAGGGAGGCAGATTACTCTTGAGAAATTGGGAGTTCAGACTGCAACAGAGGGGAGGTGGAAGAGAGAGAGAGAGAGGTGTATTGTCCCTGCTGTAAAGGGATACCTTCGTGGTGCAGGAACTGAGGTCGGGTGAAGGGGGTAGGGGGGGAGAGAGATGGAAAGGTGGAAGTTGGGAGTTGGAGAACAAACACAAGGGGGTAAAATAGCGCCTTTCTTTATTCTGTTTGTGAGACAAGTGATTCTTGTTAAGTACATTTAATCATTTTAGCAGACGCTCTTATCCAGAGCAACTTACAGTAATTACAGGGACATTCCCCGGAGCAAGTAGAGTGAAGTGCCTTGCCCAAGGGAACTTGGTCATTTGGCATCGAACTGGCAACCTTCAGATTACTAGCCCAATTCCCTAACCGCTCAGCTAGCTGACTCCCTACAAGTACATAAGTTATATCAACAGAAGTTACTCAACGGTATGTTTGTCTGGAGCCTCAAATTTCCGGTTTAACAGTCACTGTTTTACCATCCTCTGGAAGAACAGGCGCTGGTGGATATAGATTTGTGTGGTTGAGGCTTCAGAACGTTTTTCAGCCGTTAATAACAGCCTGGTAGAAACTGTGGCTCTGTAAAGAGTTCCTCTGTGCTGCTCCCCTGTCCTGTCAC
>NC_085033.1:14017246-14037541 GCF_963692335.1 Osmerus eperlanus | reverse complement strand
GACGTCTCCAAGCTTAGTGTTCTATTCCTCATTAAACTCCCTAAAGCTGCTGGGCCCAACATCAGGCCTTCGACACTTAAGTCGCCCTGCCTCCACCTCTACACTCACTGAGGTGATTTCATCAGTGGCGGCTGATGAAGTTGAGGAGATTGTGTGTGTGAATGAGAGAAAGAGAAATATTCAGCAAGTGAGGCATTCACGCACATGTGCACACAGAGAAATACTGCATAAACACACACACACAGTTGTGGAGAGACCTAGGTGCTGAGAGATACAGCACTGATCCATATCCCAGCCCCAGACTGACCTAACAGGGTGGCAAATGTGGTACACACACACACCACGCACACACATGGTATGCACACACGTCAGGAAACAGAACTCAAATTCAATGTGCTCGCACAGCAGTGTTTACATACACACACCAGGTATAAACACACACACCTTCCATCCTCACAAATGTTCCGAACTTTGTGAACACACATCTTGCCCTTCCTCAGCACACAGGCGCACACAGGCACACACAGGCACACACACACATGCTCACACACACACACACACACACACACACACACACACACACACACATGCTCACATTACAGTACAGTGCTTCACTCTCTGGCTGCATGTGTGTTTGGTGTGGAGGAGGGCAAACTAGACCAGACTGTTTCTCAATGAGGGCAGCTTCAGACGTCAGTGATGTATAGACCTGGCGGGCACCCAGACACACACACACACACCCAGACACTCACACACACCCATACACACACTTTTCTTAGACACGCACACAGACACCCACCAACGTGCCCATACACACACACACTGACAGACGATTGTTAACATACAGTCCTCCTGAGAGCCTGCTCGTAAATGAAATCACATTTACAAGGGCCATCTATCATTCTAGCACACAGTAGCCTTCTCTTTCTTTACTGTTCATATCTGTCTCTCTCGCTCTCTTTTCCTCTCACACACACTCCCTTCCTGTCTCTCCTCACACATACACACTCCCTATCTGTCTCTCTCCCCCTCTCTCCCACTCTCTCTCTTCCCCTCTCTCCCACTCCCTCTCTTCTCTCTCCCACTCTCTCTCTTCCTCTCTCTCTTCCCCTCTCTCCCTTCCACTCTCTCTCTTCCCCTCTCAAACACACTCCCTTTCTGTCTCTCTCTCTTCCCCTCTCTCCCACTCTCTCTCTTCCTCTCTCTCCCACTCTCTCTCTTCCTCTCTCCCACTCTCTCTCTTCCTCTCTCCCACTCTCTCTCTTCCCCTCTCTTCCTCTCTCTCTTCCACTCTCTCCCACTCTCTCTCTTCCTCTCTCTTCCTCTCTCTCTCCCACTCTCTCCCTTCCACTCTCTCTCTTCCCCTCTCAAACACACTCCCTTTCTGACCTTATCTTTTTTCACACACTTTCTCCTCAACCCTCTTTCACTCTCTCTCTTAAACTCCCTCCCTCCCCCCCTTTCCTCTCACCCCCTGCTTTCTGCAGAAGACCTGCAAGGATTTATCTGTCATCCTCCAATCATCCACAAGCTGACATCACAGGGATGATGAGAACCAAAGGCTGAATTGGAAACTTCAGATCCCGGCTTATTGAAGCTGTATTTTCATACAGGGAGCTACAGCTATTACCTCGAAAGCTATTTTAGTCTTTATGTTTCTCTTCACATTCCCCAGCTATCGCACAGTTCATTTGTTTTCAGTGTGTCCACTTTGGCACATGCTGTGTTTTACGTTCTTCTTGTTTATAGTTGAGGATGGCTCCCTCCCGCATATTTACGTGAAGGTTGAGTGACAAGGGGAGAGGGTGTTTGGCAGGATATCTTAACGGCAGAGATGGCAAAAGTACACACATCCTTCACTCAAGTAGAAGTCCAGATACTAATGTTTGAAAATACTACAATTGGCTTTGTTTTCAGATACGTTTCCCAGTGACTAATTCTGGTTTAGTGCTGCCACCTGGTGGTTGACAGTGGATAATGCACCATCAGGGGCTTCAAGTTTTAAAATGACATCACATCATATGTTTTTTGTGTTATTACGATGATTTGAAAAGAACCCTAACTTCGGTATATGTTACATATTTGTGTCATCTTAATACTGTGATTCATACATCGGGGGGCACATGCGGGTGTCAACAGTGTTAAATAGCTCATTAAATGTTATATTTTTCATTAAAAGAGGACTAATCGTAGGACTATGACAAGTCTGGAAGCTCTTTTCAAAACCAGGATATCCGTTTTCAGAAGCTGGGTCTCTTTTTCTTGCTGTCAGTTATGCAGAGTCCTTGTCATGATACATAAACACAGGAGTTATTTCTTCTCTGACCACTAGAGGGAACTAGAGTCTTTGTTGGCGTTTTAGCAGGGATTGCCATGTCTGTCACCTTGCACACATTTCTGTAAAATATACCTCTCCAGTGCTGTCGTTAGGCCTGGTCTTATTGTACTAGCCCCGGGTCTTTTGAGCCAATTCCAATAATATTTTTTTACACTCCGATTATTTAGCATAACGGCAATGCTACGCGATTATATACAGACATCTAGGGCCTATTACTACTCGCTTGTTTTGCAATCATATGAATGCACCGCAGTTGAATACAGTTGTAGAGGAGTTTGAGAAGATGCCATAAACACAAAGTGTAGCAGCAGAGACTGTGATACGACAACAGGTGCAGGATTTGTGTTTGCTAATGTAGCCGATGTTGATCGGTTAGAGGCCAACCACACCAATAGCCAGCTAGCTTTTCGTTGGCGTAGCTGGTAGTCGTCGCGCCTGAGAGAGCAGAGGTGGTGTGTTCAATCCCGGGTGCGTGCGAATGTTGGTCAAGTGTAGTATTGTGTGGTGGGTCTGGGCGAAGCCCTTCTCTTCAAACTCTAAAAACGCCCCTGCGTCACACCGCACACGCGCACACACACATCACTCATAGCGCAGGGCGAGGGTTCACCATCATATCGGTGTGCCCCCCCCCCCACACACACACACACACACACACCCACACAACACACACAATTCTTTTTTCATGTAGATAAAATACACAACCCTAAAATGAGGCAGAAAGGAGAGAGAACGGAGTGATTACTGCACATAAATGCAGGTTTACTTTATTTTCATTAGAACACATTAGAATAAAACAGAATAGAAACTAAAAATAAGATAAGAATTCTTCACATTTTTGCCTGGAGTCGTTTCTGCCAAATAATAAATTGAACAGAGAGAGAAAGTGACATCCATCATTATCATTATCTAAACATATCAACTTAAAAAAAAAAAAACACCTACAAGTTCTCATTGTTTTATAAATAGGCACGCGCACAGCCGCGCACCACAAACAAGCTCCGCAAGGATGCAGCGATCTGAGCCACGCGTGAGCGAGCCAGATGTCGGGGTTATGGCGCGAGTAGCCGCCAATCTGTCCCCGCTCCTCATTAACGACATAAACGTCGCTTTCTACACCCTCACACAAAGAGTTTGGACTAGCACTGGATTAGCACTATGCCAACTGTCGAACAAAAGTGTATTTTTTTGTTTTGTACAAAATAAAAACTGTTGTTTGTTTTGTCTATTTTTCACAAAACTTCAAACATTTCGTAGCACCTATTTCAAGGTTGCGCACAGTTTCGAGTTGAACATCAATTGATTTCTCAAGTTTATTTTACAGATTAATTTCATAGTATTGACAAAATCATGCCAAATGAAAACCTGAATAACTTCAATAGCCATGTTCATCAATGTCCCTTCTTAAATCTGGTTAAATTCCCTCTTGTGATCCAATTAATCTTAAACTGCATTTAAGACAAAGCTTATCTTTTCGAAATTCAAACTCTTGGGGGATAGAAGCCACACAAACTGATATATTTACAGGATGAGCATCAGTTTATAAAAGAAGGGTGGTGTACTGTACAATCTGTAAGGCAGTTGAGTAGCAGAGAGGGAGAGAGGGAGAGAGAGATAGGATACGAGAGAGTCCATATGTTCAATTGAAAAAGATTATCTGTGATTTTGGTTCACCTTTTAGCTCAGTATGGGATATAAACAGGGGCCCCTTAAGTGCTAAATTAACATATGGGATTTGACCATTATGTGTTAGCTTGTGTTGTCAACCACCCTGTGTGGTGAGGCTGGCTAATTCTGCTCATAATCATCATAAAACTCCAACGGAACCTTCAGCATGTTGGCTTTGTGACATCACATTTGTAAAGTGATTCTGGGGAACGTGATAAATATTTGTGGTTGTCTTGGAACTATCTGCACGAAGATGGCAAACTAGCTGTGCTGACTAGACCCTAGTTGTAGTAGCAGGGTGGTGTGTGTGTGTGTTGGTGGTCAGCTCCTTGGTCCAGTTAACACAAAGAGTAGACAACGATTTGACCAGTTGAGGTTGTGTTCAAGTTTGGGGTTGAGGTCGAGCTGTGGTCTGGTTCACGCCGGAGCCTCTCAGGAGGTGTGGTTGTGGTCACTGGAGCCGGACTCCAGTTCCAATCAGGTCAGGAATAGCGGTTTGTCTCTCTGGTGAGTTCTGGAAGGAAAAGCAACAAAGCACATTCTAGAACTTGCCGTCATGTCTGTGTTCTACCCCTTTAGAACTCCACTCCAACTCTCTCTAGAGCACTGAGTTTGGTAACACAAATTGCCATTAACATTTTCTAAGTCAAAATCTAAACCTGCCTAGTCCAATATTAGGGATAATCTGGTTAATCCAGACTATCGTATTCCCAGCGTACCCGTTACCGGAGAACTCGTTCCAGTCCAGCTGCTGTCCCGGGCCGCTGCGGCCGTACTCCATGGAAGGGGACATGCCCTGACCTCCAGAGGATGACATGTTGATCATGTTCTGGAACTCTGTCTGCAGAGGGAACCCCTGGGGGAGAGGGGGGGGGGGAGGAGGTTAGACTGCAACAAACACATCCAGTCAGATCTGTCTGTGACTGTCAGGGGGGGGGGGGGGAGGGGGGAGGAGGGGGGGGGTTGTAATGATGGGAGCCACATTGTTAATGATGATGGTTTTCCTAGAAGTGTTTGTGTCTACGAGCCGGAAAATTAGCAGAGAGAGGAGAGATGGATAAAAAGTGAGGGGAGAGGAAGAAGAGACGGACACAAGAGAGAATCATAATCAGGCAGACGAGAGAGAGAAAGAGATAGTTGCCCCGAGAGACGGAGGAAGTACGAAAGACAGTGAGAGAGAGAGAGAGAGAGAGAGAGAGAGAGAGGGGGGGGAGAGAGAGAGAGAGAAATAGAAACAGAGATGGAAAGAGACCAAAACAGAAAGAGAGAGAGAGAGGGGAGGGGGTAGAGAGAGATAGGAGAGAGAGGGAGAGACAGAATGAGAGAGAGAGAGGGAGAGAGAGGTAGAGAGGGGAGACTGAAAGGGAAGTTAATCTGGGTGCTGTGTGTGAGTCTCTCTGTGAAAGCTTGGGGACAGCAGGTGGCTGAGTTCCCTCTCCCCCTTCTCCGACTCTTACCTATTCAACTATTGTTCCTCAAATTCTTCTCCTTCACCCCCTCACAAAGACCCCATCTGCCCCTTTTGTATCTCTCTCTCTCTCTCTCCCCCATCCCCCCTCCCCCGTGCCCCTCACCCCTCCTCTCCTTCTTCAGGGAAAAGTTGGAGCACTGTTTTTTTCTTCTTCTGTTTTTTTTTTTTGTGTTTTGTTTGCAGCCTCCTAGAAATATGCAAAATGGAGAGCGGGGGATTATTTCCCCCTCCGGGATTTAAAACTCTGTAAAAGGGGTCCGTGAACGTGCGGTTTTAGTGGCGCCCTGAAACCGCAGTCAAACTATTCTCTCCTCTAGGCGCCGACATCACCCTTCAGACAGACAGTGCGAAGATTAAAACTCATCTAGAATTGGACTTCAGACAAATTCATATTCTATTCCCTGTGGAACTAACTCAAGAGGAACCTCAACCACCACCCCCACCAAACTCTCTCTCACACACACACACACACACACACACACACACACACACACACACACACACACACACACACACACACACACACTCCCCACCCTCCCCCTCTCCTAAAACTTGGTGGAGTGACCCTCAGCAGCAGTTCATCTGGCCTGCTGAGACCAGATAAAGAGAGAAGAGACCGTTTCCTTTTCAGGCAATAACAAGGTTCCCCACAACGTCGTGAATACGTGATGCGTTCAACAGCCAGAGGATCTCTGGGATATGGAGCCAACTGCTACCTGGACCCAGGTACTGGCTGTCACTGCCCCCCCCAGCAGGCAATACAGGTTTGCCCCTCTACCATCCTACCCCCTAATAAACTGCCCCTCTACTAACCTGCCCCTGTATTCTGCCCTTCTATCATTCCATCCCTCTACTAACTGGCCCGCCTCTCTACCAGGGAACTGCAGAGAGGCGGGGCCTAACACTGTCTCCCTGGAGACCCCTCCCCCCTGTCATTTCCTCTGTGTGTGTGTGTGTGTGCATGTTGCGGCTGTTTGTCTACACCACTGATGAATTCATCAATCTCAATTCAGCTCTCCAAGTCTCCATAAATCACATCCTCACCCTCATACATTTGTTTATTACCCAGAGAAAATGGGAAATATCTGACTGTGTGTGTGTGTGTGTGTGTGTGTGTGTGTGTGTGTGTGTGTGTGTGTGTGTGTGTGTGTGTGTGTGTGTGTGTGTGTGTGTGTGTGTGTGTGTGTGTGTGTGTGTGTGTGTGTGTGTGTGTGTGTGTGTGTGTGTGTGTGTGTGTGTGTGTGTGTGTGAGAGAGTGAGGACCCAGTAGAAGGTATAGAAGTAGAAGACCCATAGATGGTATCTTTAGGTATGGTGTGAGTGTGCAGCAAGTAACTCACCTGTCCCATAGAAGGAGAGTGCAGGGAGAGGCTGTGTCCACTGAGCTGCTGCTGATGGTGCAGACCTAGGTGAGCGTGACTGTGGAGGGGAGGGCTAATCTGGAGTGGAGGGGGTGAGGCGGCAGACATGTTGCCCAGAGAAAGCCCTCCTGAGTGGGGTCCACTGGGCCGGGGAGCCACCCCCCTGGAGAGGCCAAGGTGGGGGCTGAGGCCGGCCTGGTGGTGCTGGGGATGGGGGTGGTGCTGGGGGTGGGAGGGGTGGTGGTAGGGGTGGCTCATGTAGAGGCCTGGGTGGGAGTGGGGGTGGGGGTGCTGGTGCGGCGCAGGCTGTCCTGCCCCGTGGTAGACGGGGGGTTTCGACCCCACCATGGAGGGGGACTGGGACATCTTCACCTCCCCTGGCTCGCTGTAACTCTGCTGGGGGAGGAAGGGGGGATGGACGGGGAGCAGTGGGGGGGGGAGAGACAAAATATAAAGAAGACAACGTAAGTCAAGTATCTCTGGGTGATGTTGGGGTCTCTACAGGAGGGTGGTGTTGAGGGCGTACTCTAAGGGAGGGTGGTGTTGAGGGCGTACTCTAAGGGAGGGCGGTGTTGAGGGCGTACTCTAAGGGAGGGTGGTGTTGAGTGCGTACTCTAAGGGAGGGTGGTGTTGAGTGCGTACTCTAAGGGAGGGTGGTGTTGAGGGCGTACTCTAAGGGAGGGTGGTGTTGAGGGCGTACCTGGGAGACCAGGCTGGCTCTGTAAGCTGCCAGCTGCTTCAGGTATTCCTTTTTGGCTGTCTCTGTTTTCTTCTTGTATTCCTGCGATGGTCAAACAAGTCGAGTTAAACTCCAAGTCAAGTAAATTAAATCTCCGACCTGTGAGTGTGTGTGTGCCTGTTTGCGTTATGCTTTCCACGGGTGCGTGTTCTTCACCTGCTTGTCTGCACACACACACCTGCTTGTCTGCACACACACACACACACACACACACCTGCTTGTCTGCACACACACACCTGCTTGTCTGCACACACACACACACACACCTGCTTGTCTGCACACACACACCTGCTTGTCTGCACACACACACACACACACACCTGCTTGTCTGCACACACACACCTGCTTGTCTGCACACACACACACACACCTGCTTGTCTGCACACACACACCTGCTTGTCTGCACACACACACACACACACCTGCTTGTCTGCACACACACACCTGCGTGTCTGCACACACACACACACACACACACACACCTGCGTATCTGCACACACACACCTGCTTGTCTGCACACACACACACACACCTGCTTGTCTGCACACACACACGCACACCTGCGTGTCTGCACACACACACCTGCTTGTCTGCACACACACACACACCTGCGTGTCTGCACACACACACCTGCTTGTCTGCACACACACACACACCTGCGTGTCTGCACACACACACACACACACACCTGTTTCTGTTCCTCTCCCAGCCCATCCCACATGGACGCCACGATCTTGGACACCTCCCCGAAGGTGGCGTTGGGGTTCTGGCCCTTAATGGCCGCCTGTGTGTCTCTGAAGAACAGGGCGTACGCCGACACAGGCTTCTGGGGCTCGTTGGGATCCTTCTTCTTCTTCTTTTTGGGGGTTTTGGGTTTGGGCTTGGGGGCCTCCACCGCTGGTCTCTTCTCAGCCTGCTGGAGGACCAGAGAAGAAGACAGGGTGAGATGCTGGAGAGAGAGGAGGAGAGGGGAGAGGTGGAGAGAGGAGGAGAGGGGAGAGGTGGAGAGAAATCACAGGAGGGAGGAAGAGAGGTACAGAAGAGAAAATGAAAGAAGAGCAGGATAAGAGAGAGAGAGGAAGTGTGTGTGTGAGAGAGAAAGTGTGAGATAGAGAGAGGGAAGGAGGAAGCCATCTTCTGAGCACTACCACAGAAAAGCATGCAGTTGAATCCTATTTTAGTAACTTTATTGTTCAGTGTAGACAAACACTGCAGAATGTGCAGCACACATCAGAGCTGTTGACCACATTAGACTTGATGCTGGCCTGAATAAAACATAACTTGTACCATATAGGTACAGTAGCATCAAATATTAACACCGTTCTGACTCTACAGGCGTGGGAGTGAGCAGTTACAGCCTATGGTGTGTATATAGCCATGGTTCAGCTATATAGCCATGGTTCAGCTATATAGCCATGGTTCAGCTATATAGCCATGGTTCAGCTATATAGCAATGAGGTAGATATATAGCCTTTGGTGCAGCTATGTAGCATGTGGTTTAACACTGGAAGTGGAAGTCTGTTCCATAGAGACTTACTGTAAGTCGCTCTGGATAAGAGCGTCTGATAAATGACTAAATGTAAATGTAGAGAGCAAGAGAGAGAGAGAGAGAGAGAGTGTGTGTGTGTGTGTGTGTGTGTGATAGTTAAAGACACATAGTGTGTGTGCGTGACAGACACAGAGACAAAGTGTGTGTGTGTGTGTGTGTGCGTGTGTGTGAGAGAGAGACAGAAACAGCCTGTGAGAGGAACCTCATCCCCTCACCTTTACTGACTCGTCGTTATCATCCTCGTGCACAGAGCTGGAGGGAGAGGGTGTGGCCGACTTGCTTCCTGGAGGAGAGGGGGAATTGTGGGCGTTCCCGCTCAGTCCCAGCTGTGATTGGTTTATGGTGGTCAGCTGACTCTGCTGCCCCATAACTGATTGGTTCCTGGGTCTCAGGGCCTCCATTGACTGCTGGCTGCTGGTGTACCTGGAGTTTACCATCTGCTGCATCTGTTCATGAAAACAATATTCAAATAAGTCTCAGTATTAGAAGAAACATAATCTACCCATGAATTATTTGACTAACTCCTCCCTACCCTCTCACACTCTCATTCAAAGCCCAACAGATGTTTGGAGATGAGAAAGAGTTTAGACCTAACAGTGAGTGTTCAGTTTTCATTCAGCTGAATATCTGTCTTGGTTTAGTTGGTTACCATCTAGTAATTTACTAGACTAATCTAGACAGGTATAATCTCAGACACGTTCAATCCCAGGCGATAGGTATATATACCAGGTGACGGGTATATCTCAGGTCAGGTCCAGTAGTTTCCCTGGACGCCCAGATAGTGGGTCTGATTGATCCTCTCCCCAGGGGGACACCTCACCCCGCCTCACCTGGCCAGGTCACCTGACACCTGGCCAGGTCACCTGACACCGCGTGGCCCGACAGGTGCCTCTAGTGACCCCCCCCCCCTCACGCCTCCTATTGTCCTCACCCCCAACACAAACACACACAGACCACAAACACACACACCCTCCCCCCACCCCGACAGGTGAGGCATCACCTGGGCAGACAAGCTGCTTTAGAATCTGGTCTGCTGTGACCACGCACACGCGCGCGCACGCGCGCGCACACACACACACACACACACAGTTAACCCTGCACCTGTGTGACCCTAATGTAGTACCTTGTCAACCCTAATCTTAATCTCCTCATTAAGATTATTTAATTAATACAATTAATGAATTACAATTCATTAATGTCAGTTAAATAACAAGATGAGGGAAGCTTTACTGGAACAGGTTTGAAGATGGCTGACCAGTCCTTTAGCTCGGCCAGCTAACTAAGGGGCATATTAAACCTCAGATCTGCTAACCGGCTAACCTCCGCTAACCGCGGTAACCACGGAGAACAGATCCCGCCCCTAGCAGCAGACGTGGTGGTTTGTAAGTTTCCGTAGCTTTGGCTTGGTGACTGACTGGGTCAGAACAGCACCCCCACATTTCAACCACCTCCGAGACACCCTGGAACGTTCACACGGGCGTGGTCGGGGAAACGGAACTTGCCGGAAACTGAGTGGAAACGCTCAGAAACGCTTCTCTCACGTCAGCCCCTTTCTGAAGGAAAGGATGACACTGTTGATCTAATTCTGCTCGGCTATTAGCCTGTGTAGGTTCTGCAGTGTCTGTGGTAGAAACCCTGGCTGGGAGACACACAGTGGGGCACTGACAGTGTGGCAGACCTTGTGTCCTTCTGGCAGTTAGTCAGATAGCTTAGTAAGAAAAACAACCAATAAAATATAGAAACAGTCTCTCTCTCATTCTCTCCCTCCCTCTCTTTCATTCTCTCCCTCTCTCTCTCCCTCTACCCCCCCCCCTCTCCCTCTCTCTCTCTGTTTCTCTTCATCTTTATTTCTTTCATTCTCTAACCTCTCTCTCTCTCTCTCACTGTATCTCACTCTCTTTCTCTCGTTCTTTCTCTCACTCTGTTTTCTCTCACCGCGGCAACCAGATCTTGGCCCAGGCCCGGTTGCCTGGCAACCATAATTCATAGCCACTCGGAGAGGTTGTGGGATGAGAACAGAATGGCCTTTGTCAGTCTGGGGAAAGTGGGATATCTCTCCAGCCCTCTCTCCTTTGGCTTCAAACAACCGTGGTCTGAGAGCAACCTTAGTTACTGTAAGCCTTAATCCTAAAATAGGTATAACACAGAGAGAGTGAGAGAGAGAGAGAGAAAGATAGAGGGAGAGAGAAAGAGAGAGAGAGGGAGGGATAGATAGATGGATTGAGAGAGGGAAAGAGAGGGAGAGTGGGAGAAATACAGAGAGAGAACGAGAGCCGGAGAGAGAGAGTCAGAGAGAAAGAAAGCGATAGAAATATATATATAGAGAGAGAAGAGAGAATCTTAACCCTAACCAATCCCAAATGAGTATTATGGGATCCAGACACAGGCCGTGTGTGATGGCAAGTCTTTAAAGGAATCGGCGCAGTTGCTGTTCTACAGGGTCTGGGTGAGAGAAAAAAATGACATTCAAACAGTAGTGGCTGTTCTCGATGGAAACAGAAGTCCCAGGGAAAATTATTGATGAAAATATGCAGCGTCAGAAAGCCAGGGTGCTATTGACACCTAATACAGTGGTGGTTCATCTGCTCTCACAGAGGAAGACGGACAGAGAGAGATGGAGAGAGAGAGAGAGAGAGAGATGGATAGAGAGAGAGGTGAGAAGTTTCAGTATGACTAGAACAGGAGAAATCTCTCTGTCTGAGACACTGGTTAACCACTATTAGTCACAATACACACAAACACACAAACCAGGACACAGACCCCCCCTAGTCTCAGAATCCTGTTCTCGCTGCTCGGCAAAATCTAAAGTTTAAGTTTCATTTCTGTGCTATTGGAACAGCGAGAAGCCCACCACCCACATAGAATATCATAATGTCAATGTCAGGTTTCAGACCAAGGTTCTCGGTTTGCTGTGAAATCTCCCAGCGGGGGAATAAACATACTCAACCCACTGAGTAAGCCCCAGGTCATCGCCCTGACTAGCTGTGGAGAGACTCGAGCTCACACTCACCACAGACAGGGTGCTGGACATCATGCCGCCATCTTGGCTCAGCAGGCCGCCATCTTGGCTCATCATGCTGGAGCCGGTGACTCCGGGCAGGTCCATTCCCTGCAAGTGGAAGGGGTGCATGCCGCTCTGGGAGACGGGGGAGGCCAGCGGGTGGTATGTCCCAGACTCAGACTCTGGTAGGTGGGGGTGCAGCATGTGTTCGGGGATAGTGGGGGGAGTGATGGGGGGGATGTTGAAGTCCTCATCTCCCAAGCCAGGGTAGGACTAAGGGGGGATAGAAGAGAGAGAGAGAGTGGGGGGGCACCAACAGGGGGAGAGAGATAAGAAGAGACAGTGAGAACGGAAACATTTATTTTAATATTCTTTTTTTTACATAACATTATAACGTGCATAAGAACTAGCCAACATTATCCTGAACATCAACCCTCCAGAATAAGCAGCTGAATGTGCCCTCTCTCTTCAGATCTAATCAAACACTCAAGCTCCTTACCTTTCTCTTTTTTTCTCTCTCTCTCTCTCTCTCTCTCTCTCTCTCTCTCTCTCTCTCTCTCTCTCTCTCTCTCTCTCTCCATCTTTCTCTCTCTCTCTCTTTCCTTTTGGCTTTTACTCTCAGTCCCTCTGTTTCCCTCTCTTTCTGTCTCTCCCTTACTCTCTCTTTCAGGAGTGTTCTACTGCACTGTATCTCCATCAGACCAAAGCAGTAGAACACATTGTGAGTAACAGCTACCTCATTAGACTGAACACCATTCCCTGGCCCTGAGCACTGGCTCTGATCTCTCCCATATGAACAATAACTATTCATTACTATTTATACAAAGCTATACATCATTAGATTATTCACACTCATGCAAAATTCATCCCCTCTATATCAAATACATGTAAGCTCATCTTACTTGTAAACAGGAATGAGTGAGTGAATCTGATCGTGTTGGTAAATTATTCACAGGTTGAAATGAGGAGGGTTGGAGGAAGGTAGAGAAACGTATGTAAATGTTCAAAGCCTCTCATTAAACTGGAACAAAAGAGTTATTTTATAGAGGCTGACAGCCAGTTCCACTTGGTTGTTCAGGATGATCTGTCGTCTAACTTCTTCTCCTTCTCTCTCCCTCCCTCTCTCTCTCAATCACTCTCTTTCACTCTCTCCCTCTCTCTCTTTCACTGTCTCTCCCTCTCTCTCTTTCACTCTCTCCCTCTCTCTCTTTCACTCTCTCCATCTCTCTCTTTCACTGTCTCTCCATATCTCTTTCACTCTCTCCATCTCCCTCTTTCACTCTCTCCCTCTCTCTTTCACTCACTCTCTTCCTCTCTCTCTTTCTCTCCCTCTCTCTGTTTCACTGTCTCTCCCTCTCTCTCCTTCCCTCTCTCTAATTCCCTTTCTCCCTCTCTTTCCCTCTCTCTCACACCCTCTCTCGTTTTACCTCTACCCATTCATCTCCCCTTCTCTCTCCCTACACCTCTCTTTCTATCTATCTCTCTCTTTATCGCTGCCTCTCTCTCCCACATCCCCCTGCTCCCCCTGTTTATTCACAGATAAATATGGAGAAGACAGTGAGATGAAAGCCAGTACAAATCTGAGTTTAATCATGAATTATTCTGTAAACACTTCTGCACCCTGCATACATTCTGTCCCAATCAGCAGTAAATAGGGGGTAAGGTCGCACACACACACACAAACTCTGGTACCATACACACACACATAAACACGTACATACAGCTCTGTAATACTAGTAGTTTCAAATGAGGTAGAAACATTTAATTGGCCACATGAACCACTAAGTTTACACCGAAGGAGACAAACAAACAAATCACATCCTGCTAAGATGCAACTTCAAATCAAGCATCTTGATCATATTTTCTCCACCAGAAGGGACTTTTCCTTTTGTTTCCTCTTCCTCCTTTCCTACTTCCTTTTCCTCCTCCTCTTCATCCTCCCAGATTTCCATTACCACTAATTTAGCACTTTTATTTGCCGAAAACAAAATGAAGCTGACAGAAAGCCAAGTAAAGGCAATTAGGTACAGGATCAGTTCCAAGTCTCTCTCTCTCTCTCGTTCTCTCTCTCTCTCTCTCTCTCTCTCTCTCTCTCTCTCTCTCGTTCTCTCTCTCTCGTTCTCTCTCTCTCTCGTTCTCTCTCTCTCTCTCTCTCTCTCTCTCTCTCTCTCTCTCTCTCTCTCTCTCTCTCTCTCTCTCTCTCTCTCTCCAGGAATACCAGCCCAACTGTTCTTATAAAAGAGAGCCATAATCGTTGTAATGAGCTTCCTCCATCTCCACTCTCTAAAAGCCAACGTTTTTCACACATTAGCATATTTGATTGTGTTGTCTTGAGCAGATGTCTCTGTTGGTTGGAGGGAGTGTGTTGGCACAATCCAGACTGTAAAGGTTTGAGTTGAGGAACGCTTGTTCTGTCAGGAGCTAAACAAAAACAAACAACTGGGAAAGGTCTGTTGATAGGCAAGTATAGTATACTGTGTAGTATACTAGTATACAGCAGAATACTATACTCTGTAGTATACTAGTATACAGCAGAATAGTATACTTTGTAGTATACTAGGATACAGCAGAATAGTATACTCTGTATTATACTAGTATACAGCAAAATAGTATACATACATAGAATGTATGCAGGGTGCAGAAGTGTTACAGAGTATACAACAGAATAGTATAATCTGTAGTATACAGCAGTTTGAATCTTCTCTAAATGCAGTGAAGATTTTCAGTTTTTTTATTAAAACAATTTGCAAGGAAAAAAGTGAACGATGCTGTTTATCTGACATCTTATGGGAAATTCAAGGTTGTCTTAATGTTTCATTTGAGACTGTATGGAAATGAACCAATGAGAATTACATAACATCAACAAATATGACAGTTACGTAACTGCTACTTCCTGTACAAAGCTCTAAGAAAAGAAACTAAAGAAAAGGACGAAGAAAGGAAGAACAAGAGATTGATCATTCTCTCCTTTCATGTCTCGGGTGTTTTATCACTCTATTGTTTCTACTCTTTTCTATTGTCCTCCCTTCATCCGACCACAACCCCCTCCTCTCTGTTCTGTCAGCATAGCAACGACAGTTACTGAGACTACAGATTCAAAACTGTGTTTGATTGTGTCTACCGTGGTCCGAATGTGCGATCTATTTGCACTACTATTTGGTTAATGAAGTTCCTTGTGGAAAATAAAGAGATTCTGTTGAATTCATACACCTGTGGTCACGTCTCCCAGCAACCCTCAGATCAACATCCTATGTAACCAGAGAGACACGTTTGGCTCGTTGATGTTTTAAAAACAGACGCTTCAGTTTGAAACAAAACGACAGTTAATTTACCCAACCAGTCAAACAACATAACATTCGAAATTCAAATGAGGAAAAAAATCATATAATAAAAAATGTAAAAAAAATCATTTCAATTTCAATTCACTCCCATCATGCCAACACAGCATGAATAATGCTGTCAGATGTAATATGTGAAAGGGTGGGGGACTGGAGGGGCGGGAGAGTGGGCGGGGATAGGGGAACACCCTCCCACCACGGTCTGCACAAGCTTCTCCACTGCCTACTCGGAATCTCTATGATTAATAATTTTGTCTAAAATCCGGGTTTCGTTTCTTCAGAAATCTTCCTCTCGTCAGTCCTTCTCTCAGCCCGACCCCGCCCCCGCCAACCCGGGTACTCGCCCAACTGACGACTTCCGCACAACAGTTTGGTTTGTTTTCAAGCAGTAATCCGTTCATAAAGTGTTTCAAACACGAGAGAATAAATTGTATTTTAAACGCAATACTAAAACAGGTGAGCTATGAGGGTGCCTGTCTGTTGTTCAGATCAACATCGTAAACATGAGAACTATGGAGTTAAAGAAACACCGGTTCATATGTTAATGTTAATTGATGACATGGTTTTCTACAGTTTCCGACAATAAAGAGAATGACCTGATTCCAAAGGAAATTGTGTATGTGTGTGCGCATCTGTGTCTTTGAGTGAGTCCGTGTGTGTATGTGCATGTGTTGTGTGACAGTGTATCACTGTCTTTGTGTCCGTGTGTGTGTCTGTGTATGCATTCGTATGTTCAAATGTCTGTGTGTTTACGCATCCGTGTGTGTGTTTACCCAGTGCAGCCTGTGGCCGTCATGGTGAGAAGGGGGGCCGTCTCTTCTCCAGGAGGCGGGGCCTGTCTGCTTGGCGCTCTGCTGGGTTTGGTGGGGGCTGGGCGGCACACGGAACTGCCCATGGGGGAGACGAGAGGTCAGGGGTTAGCACAAGGTCAAGGGTCACAGGAGGGCAGAAGGACAAAGACACATACAAAGTACAAATTGTATATGTATATACTGACTGTATATGAACATACATTATGTTTTTCACAAACTTGTGGAGGGTTAGGGTTATCATGCTGTCAGCAAAGCATAGAAGAAGGGGCCTTCACACCGAGCAAATACTAACATATTCAGAAATTACTGTAACCGTTTTAAAGATTCAGTATATATGCGTTAAATATGTTCTCAATGTTGTACAGTTAAATATTGTATATACGTGTGCATACACACACATGCACACACACTCTAACTTTTCAGAGGGAAGTGACAGGGAACCGTAGATAATATAAACATACACCGTGTATATAATACCTTCCATTTACTTCCAACTGAACAAGCAGGAGTGAGAGCCACTCAGAAAGGCTGGGACAACACACACTAGCAGAGCATCCATCATATCCATAGATGCTGCACATGCAATATAAACCACATGAAAGGAAATATGTACTGCAGACAAGCCATCGACCACAGGCAGCTATTCTGCAGTGTAGAAACATTTCCCATACGGCCCTGACTATCCTCGCTATACCATGCATCTGAATTAATAATACATAACCTGAATATAATTTATTCATGCTGCCTCCATCCTACCAAGAGGTCCCTACGGGTTAACTATGTTCACATCTGGGTTCGTACATATATATATAGAGAGAATCATTAGATAGAATACGTAACTATATATAATCCCTCAATGCTAAACCTGAAGCTGATTGTGAAACGTTAGCTTAAGTATTCTTATACCAAACCTCCAGATCCACCATTTATAAATGACTAATGTATATTTGTAACATTTGGAAAACACTTTATTTTAAGAAAAAGACGTGTCTGTGTACAAATATTTAAACGTCTGTGATTGAAATCATCAAAGACAATGAAGAGGTCCTCATGACCATTAAGGCAATGGCAAGTATGCTAACACATGACTAATATTCCCACCAACTGACACACAAGCTGATTTTGGTGGAATGAATATGAGGTTAGAAGTGAGTTTCTAATATGAACACCTTACCTAAGAGTACATGGTAGACAAGAGAGGCTTTGGGAAGGGACTTTTTAAAAATCTATATTCTGCAGGGTGTGATTGGCTGTGAAGGTGTTATTCACTCTGAATCTACATGTTCTGTTATTGTTATGTGTCACCACGGAAACTGCAGGCTGTCCTTTCCCAGTCCCCTGAACCAATATTCTCTCTGCAACCACAAACTGAGTTTTGTTTTCTAGCGAAATGTGATATCATCCACGGTCTCAAAAATGCCCTTCCGTTTCATAATGTTGGAACACACAACTAGATATAATGACTTAGATTACTTAATACTAACCACTTATTTGCTTAGGTTTACCTAACTTAAACCTCAAACTGCCATTCCAGATTCAACGACATGATGAGTGTTCGTGAACCGTTAGACATATATATTCCCTAGGCTGATTAGAGCAACATTTGTAAATATATAGTCCTTGTCCTCAAGAAATTAAGTGATTATGGAGTGTATTATTGAAAAATGACTCAACAGTCATTTAACTCAATGAACACATAATCTGTCCCACTGGGTATCAGACAGAATTGACAGATTAATTAATGCATCACCCCTTTTCATTAATCCATGAGAAAACAGACCTAATTACAATGAATGGCGAAATCCCACAGACAGGAGAGTTTGTTAACCCTTGTGTTATCTTCGGGTCATTCTGACCCATCAGTCATTGTGACCCACCTTCGTATTGCGACAGATTTACCGCATACAAAGACAAAGTGAAGCATTTTCTTTTAACAGCTAGGCTGTCTCAGACCCCCCACATTGCAAAGGTTAAAAGAAAATTATTTTAATTTGTTTTTGTATTGGGTAAAATTGGGTAAACACAACGATGGTTCGTTATGAACCTTTGGGTCATGTGACCCGAAGGCAGCACAAGGGTTAAGAGCCTTTCTCACAACCTGGTCTGCGCCTGCTAGCCGCGCCTGCTAGCCGCGCCTGCTAGCCGCGCCTGCTAGCCGCGCCTGCTAGCCGCGCCTGCTAGCCGCGCCTGCTAGCCGCGCCTGCTAGCCGCGCCTGCTAGCTGCGGTGTGTGCGGAGAGAGTTCCAGACTAGAACGCTATCGAACCTAGAAGCTTCCCAAATCTCGGAAGTTACCATAACGATAGCGCTCCACGGACACCGCGTGCCTCGGCGGTATCGCTCAGGTCCGCTTCCTAAACGTGTGGCTTGGTGCAATGTGCACCTGTGAAAAGACTCTCGTTGATTATGGATCAGGAAACGGCATTGTCCCTTGTCTCAGAGACGCGGACGGCTGTTGTGAGAGCTGTGTAATGGCGTTGTAATTGGCCGGCGGTGTAGCGTGTAAGGAGATAGCAGGAGCTCTTCCTGTGGTGACGGAGTTTACAGAGGAACACACACACGCTCGTTAATATTGCATGATGTTGCAGGCCTCACACTGTTCCACACACACCTCCTAGCTGACTGCCATTAGATCCCTGCTGCGCCCGACACACAACCTGCTGTTGCACATGTATCACACACACACACATGCCATACACCCCCCCCCCCACACACACACACACACAACATCATACACACCCACCCACACACACACACACACACACACACACACACACACACACAACATCATACACACCCACACACATGCACCATACACACATGCACCATATCAACACACAGTCGCACACTCACATGCACCATACACATACACACACACACTTCACACACAGACACACATCACCCCCCCCCCTTTCACACAAACACACACACACAGCATGGAAGTGCAGCCATTTGGAGTTTGTTAAGGCTGGGCTCAAACAGGAGGTAGACATTCTGCTGCCGTGTCATAATGGACTAAGTGTGTCACCAGTGGCTCTACTGTGAGATGCGATTGGTTAAAATACGATCGATTACTACTGGACAACACATCACAGGGCCCACACAAACCCACCTGATTGGCTGGCATGAAGTCTAGGCCCGCCTCCGGCATACCCAGGTACATGGTCTCACTGTCGTACTGTAAACACAGAAGAAGAGATGACTTTATTAAAGGTGTCACACACGCAAACACATACAAGCATGCAACAACAGACAAATAAACACACAGACACATGCACTCACTGGAAATGTATCTCACACACTCACACACAGAAAGTCTGAAACATTTCCACTTCTTTACATGAAAAACAAATGAGCAGGTCATAGAGAGAGAGACACAGAGAGAAAGGTGGAGTGAGTGAGCGAGCAGAGAGAGAGAGGGAGGGACGGAGAGAGAGAAGGAGGGAGGATGAGGATGGTTGTCTTCTCAGACCGGGAGGCCTTGTTCCTGCCTATTGTTCCCCCCAGTGGGCTGGGTCTCTTTGAAGCCCTTGTCTCCTCCTTATCGACTCAACATGGCAGCCGTTAGAGGCAATTAGCACTGAGGTAATTACAAGTCACAGAGGCAAACAGGAATCGCAGGCTTTCATCTGCGCTGAATGATCAAATAGATCAGGACCCAGTCACACACACACGGACACACACACACACAGAGACTGCAGTCAGACCGACAGATGGACAAACTGACAGACGCAGAGTCAAAAGACATAGTACTGTTTCAACACAGGCTAATGGACAATGACTGGACAATACAACTAGTTACCTCAACGTTGTCTTATGTATGTAATCACACACATATATACACAAACACACAAACGCACAACCAAGTCCGTCTAAGGCCTACACACACGCTGTGAGGACTCAGTCCTACCTCTACCAGAGCAGTAGCTGCGTGTCATATCTACAGTACATTCATTTGGTTCAGTACATAAGCCCCATTCAAATCAACATGGTCCCAACAGCACTGAGCAAACACTGGTATG